>NC_056748.1:710389663-710477163 GCF_019279795.1 Protopterus annectens | reverse complement strand
CCCAAACAAAATAAATAATCCACACTTCCTCATATCTACACTTCACCCATATATCCCATATGCTAATCAAACATGCATTACACACAAATGTATCTAACTATAAACAAACAACACCCAAGTACGGGAAAAGTGTAATTTATGTATATATTCATCTACACAAGTATATTACTATATATGCACTTAACGTAACCCTACTTCTAACCCTAATGTGTAAGTTTCATGTATTACGATATATGCACTTACCTTAACCCACACCCTAAATCTAACTATCGCACATTTACGTTAGGGAGCTATATCGGATAAGGGACAACTAAGGCAATTCAATATTTTGAATTTCACTCTTCAGGACATTCAGTGTTCTTGCGGTTCGCTATTTATGTGTCAGCGTTTAGAGATTTGCGTAAGTGAGGTTTCGGTCTTTTAATATAGATGCTTCTTTTGGCTATTGACACTACTATTGCACATTAGTTAGAGTGTTTTTTCCCTTGAGATGAAGATTCTGAATTTATTTCCCTTCTTTGTTTTTTATTTATTTTATTTTTTTATTTTTTCTAAGAGGCAAGACCCATCTGGCATTCCTTTCAAAGTGCAGACCTTTTTGCATTTTTTCACACTGAGTACTGATTGCCACTTTCCAAAAGTCAGCCGAGGTGCTCCTAAAGTATATGATTCTGATGAATACTACCTCTGTTGTTCTCATCATCCACAGCCCCCCCCCCCCATCTCTGTGTTTTCTGCAAAGAGACTCATGCTGCTGCTATGTAGGTTAATAGCAGTGTAATATTAGAGAAAGAGACCATGAAAATGTCTGTCCAGCTGACTGATCCCTGCAAGACCTCACTGATCTATTGTCTAGCCATGCAAAATTCATTACCACCATAACGTTTTGACCCCTGTCCATCACTGAGTTTATTACCCAGTTTCTCATCTTCCTTACTACAGCTAAGCAAGATTCCTAGCATTTCTAATAAGTCTCATTTAAATTACTGAAACCCAAGTATACCACATTCTCAGATTGTTCTCTGCCTAGTGTGACCCAGTGGTGGTACTGGATCTAGTTAAACTGTTATAACCTGTCTTCACAAATGTAAGGCTGTCTGCCTTATGGAAACTGCCAACATGTTTTCAATGCTGTTCTCCACAAGTTTCTCACAAATAATTTTAGAACAACAGACAGGTAAATCCTAGGGCCCTCTGTGGGTATGCATTTTGCCATGGATCCAAACTGTTCAGCCTTTACTTTCCCCCAGCACCCACAACATCTTAAGAATTTGAATTTGTTGAGCAGTAATGCTAAAGAGGTAGCTAATACCTCAGGCTTTTCCTTCTGCAACCTTGGGAGCATTTCATTTAAGCCAAGAGCTTTATCCTGTCTCATCTCCCGCATGCTTTCTGGTACGTGTTCCTTAATGATCTTCCTAAGGCTGTTCAGAAGTAATGACGCAGACTGGTTAGCCAGATTAAGCCACTGCCTCTACAGAAACAGTGTAGACCATCATATTAACACAGGCTTGTTCTCAAGGACATTACGTATTAATGACAGACATAATAAGAATGAAAGAAAGCGCTTTATAGTTGATGCTGAAGGTACCGCATTGCCTGGCAGTTTACAGGGTAATAGCTAAACCAAACTGAAAATCCTTTCGGATAGATGCTTTTTTATATTACTTTGAAGAACTATTCATTTTTGAATGAATTTATTATATCAAATTCCTCAAAAAAAGAGAAATTATATTTGTAATGCACATATTGATTTTTTACAGGTGCCAAACAAAAAGCATTTGTCAAACACGATGGTAAAGGCATTGATTAACAGTGAGAGGTAAATAAAAAGCTCCATGAATTGGTATATTTACTTCTGCACTAGCCATTTCAGATAAAATCTGGACAGCAATTTAAAGCAAAAGTACATGAAGCCATTATTTATATGACTGTTGTTAGTTATTAATAAAATATAACTATATTTCCACAGGTTTACTTTATCAAGTTTAGAAAGCAGTGTTGATACCATGCTTTTTTAATCTATATATCATTATCCTGCTTGTCAAAAATCAGACCAAGACTTGTTTAATACATGAAGAATTTTTTTCACAACCAAATCTGCTTACATTACTGGGCAGAGTTTGAAAAATACAGTAAAAAGGAAAAAAAATAAAGCCTATAAAGCAGAAAAGGGAAAAAGGGTAATGACATCTGTTCAATAACAACTGATAAATATAGCATACATGAACTAAAGCATGAGTCAGACTCTTTTTCATCATGTGTTATTATTATAATTTGAACAGGAAAATGTAAAAGGCACAATTAATCTCAACCTTTTGCAAAATGTATATTTTTTCAAGACAGTATCTTTATAAATTAAACAAGTGGAAATTTTGTAATGAGTAAGAGACCTTACCATTCCTCAAAACTGACAAATGATTATAAAATTCAGTAATATATCTTCAACAGATACGTTTTTAAGTCTTGCATGGGGAATATGTCCATCTGCTTTATCTTTAGTAGACTCTGAAACAGTGCCAGGCTAGGTTTTAACCTGTCAAACAGTTTCAGGCATGTGTGACTTTTTCTTTTTAAAGGATCAGACTGTTTCATATGACAATGTTCACTTAAGGGATGGTTTCACATGACTTATGCATCTGTCTGTCTACGTTATGCAAATATGTGAGAGTGTGTATGTAACAAACAAACTACTTTATGCCCATGGGCATGCATGCACATTTTTAAACAAATAAACACAGATTTTGGTGGCAAAAAAGAACTTACATTCCCATCTACTCTGTCCACTGTCCTATGTAATGGATAAGCTGTGAATCCTTGTTAACTAGCATCTCATTTTTTTCTAAATCCCACTACAATCCTTTTATGCCTTTCACACTTATTCTTGAATTCTACAAGTGGTTTGATTCCCCATTTTCTCAACAGGGCTATTCCATACATTTCATTCCTCAGACTCAACACTCCTCCAAACAGCTTCTCTTCTGACAGTTATTCTCTTGTACTTTATTTCCTTTTCATTGAATTGTTTAAATACTAGTCCAGCATTACAAACCAAACAGACCACTCAGATCTGAAGACAAAGACCTTCACAAAACCTATAAACCTTCCAGAAACCAAGGAAAATCACTATACTTGTATTCAATAGCCAAGTTATGGAACGCCCTTCCACCAAATATGAGGCTAACTCCTAGCCGAAATTTCTTTAAAGCCTCCCTAAAAGAACTTCTTAACAAATCATGGTTATGCACATGCCTTACTTCAGCCCAATCTACTTATTTCCTTCCTTACTAACCACCTCCTCCTAAATTAATCTGCCAACTACCACAGTAAAATTTATTGATATTATGCATCTTTCTGTCTCTGGCAATTTACTCTTTTGCTAGAGAGCTAATATTCTGACTAACCCACTCAAACCCATGTGAAGCTTGTATCAATTTCTGTATGAATGCAAACTGTAAATATTCTACTGTTTCTGTAGATATTAGATATTATTCAGTAAACTGTTAGTATTTCAGTGTATTCTTATAAAAGTAACCGTTTGTATAGTATGTGTAACCAAGTTATAAATGTGGAGCTTTTCTCCCCGGGCCCCCGCTGAAAATGGGTTATGTAACCCAGACATCCCGGTAAACAAATGTCAAATAAATAAATAATAAAATAAAATAAATAAATAAACATGGGTCCTCTCCCTCTACTCTTGCAGGGTATACACATTAGTTTTCTTTAATCTCACTCTCTGTCTCTCTCTCTCTCTCTCTGTCTCTTATAGGTTCATAGGTTCATAGGTTTATACTAGGCTATCTGCCCTAAGGCATTTATAAGCCTAGCCCAAATTATTGTGGCTTACGCCACCCCTTATATGAAAAAATACTGTGCCCATTAGTTTGTTGTGCCTCTGTCCAGCAGTGACACAGAGATGATTCCTGGGGTAAACCTACGATCTCCCATCCACAGGTCTAGATTTCTCTTGAACAGAGTCAGCGAGGTGCTCTGCCTCACATGGACCGGGATTTTATTCCACAGCATAGGGAGTCTCTGAGTGATAAATCTATCCCTCCAGCACGTCCTATTTATATCCGTGCTAAGGTTTAAGTCGCTTGCTCTAGTGGTTTTGGTGGATTTGGATTTTTCAGGTGGAGCATGTCCATTAATTCCGGGTTGGACATGGCCTTGTATGTCAGGCACATGTCACCTCTGAGCAGACGGTATGCGACTGAATAGAGCTGGAGTTTCTTCAATCTGGCAGCATATGACAGATTTTGGAGTCCCTTTATCCTTTTGGTGAGGAACTTTTGGGGTCTCTCCAATTGCTGCAGATGTCGGGTGAGATACATCCCGAATGGGGCATTGTACTCAATCATTGGTCTGATAAGTGAAGAGTACAGGGGAACAATGACCTCACTAGATCTGGATGTGAATCCCTTCATGATCAGGTGGGCAATGTAGAAGGTCTTTCTAACCACTTTAGCAATGTGAGTGTCAAAAGAAAGGCCACTGTCAACCTGGGTCCCCAGGTCTCTGATAACCTCTTCTGTGCTTAGTGGATTGCCACCTATATGGTAGCTTGGGGTTACCTTGTTTTTCCCGAAGGGTATGACTATACATTTTTTGGCGTTTAACTTCAGGCCATGGCTCTGGCACCAGCTATCTGTTTCCGTGAGTCCCTTCTGAAGGATATCCGTGTCCGATGCACTTTCCACTATGGCGCCCAGTTTGCAGTCGCCTGCAAACTTTGTCAGCCAAAGTCCTCCCATGTTGGCCTGTACTTCTGAGAAGTAGATGCCAAACAATAGGGGCCAAGGACCGAGCCCTGTGGGACACCACTTGTGACCGGCTTGGAGTCTGACACAGCGCCAGCAACTCTAACCCTGTGAGTTCTGTCCTTAAGCCAGTTTGCAACCCATCTTGTGACATATGGGTTTACATTTAAGCTGGTAAGTTTTTCTACAATACCCGAGTGGGGTATTGTGTCGAAAGCCTTTGCAAGGTCAAGGTAGGCTGTATGGACTGCTTTTCCCTCATCAATGGCCTTGGTGACTGTTTCGAAGAAGTCAACCAAGTTCAAAAGGCATGATCTTCCCTTGACAAAGCCAAACTGGGTCGGGTCCAATGTCTGCAAGTCCCCTATATCTTTGTTTATGAGCTCCATTATGATCCTCTCCATAGCTTTGCAGACTAGACTTGTTAAGCTTATGGGGCGGTAATTACCAGGGTCCGTAGAGGCACCGCCTTTGTGGAGTGGGACCACAGTTGCCGTACGCCACTCCTTGGGCACGTATCCTGTGGTAAGGCTGAGATTAAACAGCTGCCTTATGTGCGGGTTTAATTCCTCATTTAGCTCGTGTAGCACACAGCCGGGGACACCATCCGGTCCCATTGATGCTGTGTTTTTAGCTTTAGAGAGAGCAGCTTTCACCTGCGCATTTGAGATGTCCGGGAGGCTACACTCGGCTGGGATAGTTATCTCTCCTTTAGGGGAGAGGGGTGAAGTTTGCACTGAACCTGTCTGCCAGTATGTTGGCAATGTCTGTGGGTTCAGTGATTTTGTATCATTTTGGACTAATTCTGAGCATATCTGGGAGTTTCCACCCAGGTTCCTAACATAGCTGAAAAGGCCTTATGATTGTCCTTTGAATCCATGGCAATTTTTCTCTCAAAATTGGCCTTAGTTGATTTTATGAGTGCTCGTATTTTTTACTAATAATGATCAGGGTGACTTCCTTTTATGGATTTTGTTCTATCATGTAATAGCTTTCTCCTCTTATTGTAAAGTTTGTTAATGGCTGGGGTCCACCAGACTGGACGTTTGCCCTTTGTGGAAAGAGTCTTGGTTTTATTTGGGATTGCCTGATCCATGCAGTCCTGGAGGTGTTCATAGAAGGCATTTGTAAGGGCTTCCAGCAGCTTGGGTTGTGGTTTCCTCTGGCTCAGGGGCCTTGAAGGATACCACACCAGTCTTGAGTAGTGTGAAGTTTGCTTTAGAGAAGTTCTTCACTATGGTCTTTTTGCTTGGGGTGGGGGCGGGATGTGGATTTCCAGTGAGATTAGTTTATGATCAGATCTCACCAATGAGGGATATACTTCGGTGTGGAGCATTTTGTCCCCATGTTTGTGACAATGAGATCTAGTATATTTTCTCCTCTCGTGGGAACAGTGACTAGCTGTTCCATGGCATTTGAATTTATGAACTCCAGGAACCGTTGGGCTAGAAAGTTAGGGCTTGAGTAATGTTCCCAGTCTATATTCGGGTAGTTGAAGTCACCCAATATGATGGTGTTTGGAGATACATTTATACCCTCCAGTGTCTTCAGGAAGGCTGTGTGAGGTTCCTGAGTTTGAGAGGGTGGCCTGTAGCATGCTACAATTTGTAGAGCAGTTTTGCCTATGGTTAGTTGCACCTGGATGGTTTCCGAGCTTAGATGCGTTGCCACCAACCTGGAGGTGTGAGTATCCTTTATGAATATGGATACACCCCTCCTTTTGTGGTGTGGTCCGGGTTTTGGGGCCGGAACGCATGATATGAGGTAAAACCTAATAGTGCCGGGTGCTCTCAGGAGCCTTGAACCAGGTTTCAGTTACAGCACAGACATCGATGTTCTCCATACTGAGAAGGGCCTCGAGTGCGTGCATTTTGAGATTTAGACTTCTGGCATTGAGCAGCATTACCCTCAGTTTCTTCCCATTTTGTTTTCTAGGGTGGTAGGTTTAGAATTTGAGCCTTGCCTAAAAAGGCACTATGGGGTGGCAAGAGCCTTAGCCAATATCCGGAATCCCAGGGTGACAGGTGCAAGCCGTCCCTTGCGAAGCAGCGTGGCTTGTCAAGCATGTCATCCCAGGCAGACAGACACTGGATCCCCTTTGAATGACACCAGACATTAAGCCAATTGTTAAAGCTGATCATCTTGTCTCTATATTGTGGCATCATTCTTGGTGAAGGAAGGATACTGCTCAGGGTTAGGGTCATACCTGCCTGGGCTACATAATCAGAGAGCTCCTCTATGTCTCTTTTCATGTAGTCCAGGGAGGTACGTCTCAGGTCGTTCACACCAGCATGGACAATGACTGTGTCATATTTGTACTTGCCATGGAGTGACCCGAGTGCTTGTGTTATGTGGCGGATTCTAGCGCCCGATAGGCAGCTTACTGTGACCCTCTCCTTGTTCAGCCTGGTGAGTGGGACGTCAGTGTGTCTGACTATGGAGATGGAATCTTAATGTAGATTCTGGTATAGACCCTGTACCATTTTCTTGCTATTCTTTGACCAGCCTCCATTCTCTCAGAATTGTTGCATATATGGAGCCTCAAGGAGAGTAGTCAGTAAACAGAGCTGATCTCACCAGCTGTCTAAATACAGGCTCTTCTCTGAGTAAATATTTTGTGCGGACAACACTGAATCTAAGCTGCCACAACCTATACTATCACTGCCATGTTGCAAAGGCCATTTTCATGATTGCTGTGCCTTCTTTTGTATCAGTCTTGCTGCATGTTTATTTGCTTGTTTGATGACTCGGTATCTGCACTGATCCTGAGACTCCTTCACCTGCAACCTGGGCCAGGAGCCATATAAAATAAGTACACTTAGTATAACATTAGAAAAAAGCACAACATCCATATAGAGCATTCATAATTATCTGTTCATAATTGTAAGATAATCCAGACTTGTAGCAAAGGAATTTGGTGTTTCAGGCAGCCCACCCTTTAATCACCCCCTGCTGTGTATGAATTTATTTATTTATTTATTTACATTTGTTAATTGGGTAGTGTCTGACTGGGCAAGTAGCCCATTTTCAGCTGAGACCCAGGGAGAAAAGCTCCAGTACATTAACAATTTAGTTAGGAAAAACAAGTAGTCATGAAACAAGTATTAACAACAATGCAATTAACAAAATTGCTAACAGACAAATAATTGTGAAACATATAGTATAATATAATACTGAGATACTGATAACTGGAATGATCAAAAAGTTCATCAGAAAATTTAAATAAATCCGATCAAAACATGGGATATAAGCATTAGCTGCTTAAAGGTGCTGACGAGAGGTGCACTAGAAGAGAGCTGTGAGGAATAGGAGAAAGAAATTAGCCAGGTGAAATACAGGGGCAGAGCCAGTTCCTAATAAGATATTCTTTTAGGCTTTTTTAAATGAAGAAGTGTTGGGATTATTTTGGATGTGCTGTGGAAGAGAATTCCAGTCTTTATCTATTTTATTGGAATAGAGGGAGTCACCATGATAGTTGTGAGACTGGGTAGCTTTTAGCATTAGTGTGTAGGAAGATCTAAGGGATCTGCAGTTAAAGTTAGGTTGGACTGGGCCTGAAAGTGCAGGGCAGTTACTGGGGTTGTATATGACTTTGTGGGCAAAGGTAAGTTGGTTTAGAGTTAACAGGTTGGGAAGTTCCAGCCAGTTGAGCTGCTGAAGAGTGGAGCAGTCATGTGTTTTATGGGGATGATTGGCCACAAACGTAGCTATTTTATTATAGAAGGACTCTAGATGATTAAGGCCAGCCTTACGTAGGTTGGTTAAAATATCTGAGCAGTAGAGGAGGGTAGATAGTATGTTAAATCTAGCTGTGGCTAGTCTGGCTTGGTGAGTAAAGTATGGTTTAGCCCTATAGAAATCACCAAGTTTAGTGTGGACATTTTTGATTGTTAGAGAGATAAAAGCCGAAAGACACACACACACACACAGAGAGATATGTTTATCAAATTTTAGTCTGTCATCTATTGTAACTCCTAGAAGCTTGGTCTGATTAGTAGGTTCAGTTTTTGTTCCATTACTGGAGAACATAGAGAGAGGTAGTGAGCCGAGCTTGACTGATTTGTTTGAAAAGATCATTAACTTAGTCTTGTTTGGTTTAGGATGAGTTGATGGTTGGAGAGGTAATTTTCAATATCCTGGAAAGATTTTTGCATTTTGTGTTGAAGTTCTTGTGGGGAGAGGGCTGAGCAGATAAGAGTGGAATCATCTGCATATTGGATGATAGTGGCAAGTTGGATGGTAGAATTTAGGTTGTTGGTAACTATGATAAAGAGGAAGGGACCAAGTATGAATCCTTGGTGTACACCAGTGGATACTGGTAGTAGTGGGGAGAGTTTGTTCTCCATTTTGTAGCCTGTTAACAGTTTGACAGGTTGCTGAGAAACCATATCAGGGATGATGAATTGAGACTTTATGATGCAAGTTTGTTGAGTAACAGTTGCTGGGATATGGTGTCAAAGGCTTTTGACATATCCAGGAAAATTGCTGAGACAAATTGTCCTTCAATTTGGAAGTGATGAATAATATCAGTAAAGGTTATTAGTGCTGTGTTTGTACTATTTTTAGGTCTGAAGCCATGCTGTGAGATGGATAGTAGGTTGTTAGTGGTGAGGTGATTCAGGAGCTGTTGGTGTATATATTTTTCCAGGGTTAAGGAGGTAGTTAATATTTTACCAGGACTTTTGTGGGTTGTGCAGGTGCTTTTGTTGGCAGATTTGAAAGTAATTTGTTTTATTGTTTGTGATTTTTTTCTTTGCCTGGTTTCTTAATTGCTGATATAAGGAGAAATCAGTGTTGTCTTTATTGGTATGATACAGTGACCAGACTCTATCTCTTTGTTTATTTAGAAGTTTAGTGTCATTAGATAGCCATGGTAATTGTTTGGATTTGGAGTGTATTTTCCTGGTGGGGGCACGGTTATTTAAGATGTCAAGGAATTTGTTGTTGAAGTATTCCACTGCAAGGAAACACTTTAGATAAAATCCTTTATTGCACGAAAATCCCAGGACAGTAGTGAGCGCTTTCACGTTCAATGACGCTTCATCAGACTTTAACACTGACTAACAAAAACACAGAGATTTTATACATCTTGGTGTCACGCCCTTAATTAATTAATTGCAAGTTAGCATCTTAGCAACAAATAACAAATGGTTAAAACATTGCTAATGAATAGCAAAACACTGAATGAGTTGTCAAGCATTAAAAATAGACACATATAGAAATATAAAAACATATATGGTTCTAGTGCTTAAAAGACCTAGCAGCTAAAAATGGTTTCAAACTAATTCTATCATTGAGTCCATATTGATGTGCCTGCAGTCTCAAAATCCATTTGCCCTCGATTTCCCCTGTAAGATTCTTGATGTTGCCTAGCCTACTTGTCCTTTTTATTACTTCTAAAACCCTAAAATTAAAATGGTGTTGAGAGCCATTGTCTAATACGTGTTTGGCTAACGCATTGGTCGTGTTTTCCCTATTGATTGCATAAATATGTTCCCTTATCCGCTCTCGTAGGGTTCTGTTTGTTTTACCTACGTAGTACTTCTGGCATAATACACACTGCGCTAAGTATACCAGATCTCTTGTTTTACAATCTGCATAAAATGAGAACTTATATACACGACCAGAATGCGGATGTCTAAATGTTGTATCTTCAGCTATATATTTACACTGGTTACATGATCGACAGGGAAATGTTCCTTTCCTTTGTGAGACAATATCATGCGAGTTAGTTTTCTCATAACATAGAAGCCTTTTAAGAGATTTCATATTCTTATACGCTATTCTAGGTCTATCCTCCACTAAAGAATTGATTCTATCATCCATCTGTAGAAATTTCCAATTCTTGTTAATGATTTTGTGAATCTGGTTATTCCTGTTGGTATATGGAATGACTAGTCTCTGTATCTGTGGACCGATCTTACTTGGTATCTTGGGATCTAAAACAGATCCCCGGTGAAAATAGGGCCTGCCCTTCCCAGTCCTCAAATTTGTGTTCATTTGTGGAGTAATTCGTATATTTTCCCTCTTGTAACCTCTGTGTACAAACTCATCTATTATTTTATCCTGATGTTTTAAAAAAAATTGCATCATCCATTGTAAACTTTGATGCTCTAATTATTTGATTAGATGTAATGTTGGAATGTACATGTTTCGGATGCATGCTGGTACAATGTAAAAAACCGTTCCTCCAACATGTTTTTCTAAATAATTCTGTGTGTAACCCATTTGGCCCTTTTGATATTCTAACATCTAGGAATTCTATGCTGGTATCTGAACTCCCACATTCAAATTCAAGAAACTGTGTCGTCTCATTCAGATACTTGGTAAACTCTTTCAATTGCAACTCAGTACCTCCCCATATCATAAAAACATCATCAACAAAACGAGCATAGAATAATACATACTTATGAAACAATGTGTTGGTAAATACATATAGATCCTCCCAATAGGCTAACACCAAATTGGCGTAGGAATTTGCGCATGGGGTCCCCATCACCACCCCCTTCCTTTGTAGGAAATATTTGTCATCATAGCACATCACATTATTTTCTAGAACAATTTCAAGTAGCATCATCCATTTAATAACATCATTGTTACTAATGCCATTTCTTAACAAAAAGAGTCTAACAAAGTCCACGCCAATGGTGTTTGGGATACTCGTAAACAGTGACTTAACGTCAAGGGTTACTAAAATATCTTCCTTCGTTATATTCCTTTTGATATTTGCTATGGCCAAATTCTCCAAGAAATGTTGGGTGTCATGTAATATATATTTTGTACCAGTGACAATTGGTTTAAATTGCTTGTCGAGATATATCGATATTGATTCAGTCAGCCAACCTTTACTGGACACTATAGGTCTCAGTGGAGGATCTTGCATCCCTTTGTGTATTTTGGGCAAGCCTCTAAAGGTGGGTATGGTGGGGGTCTCAATGAGGAAATATCTATAGAGATCTATATCAATAATACTAGTTAACAGCATGTCATATAAAAAGCCATGTACTTTCATTATCAGAGTATTTAAAGAGCTCATTGTTAACGGACAGTATGTATCAACTTCTGTCAACATATTTTCAATTTTACCCTTATAAACATCTCTATCCATAACAACTATGGCTCCACCTTTGTCGGCTTGCCTAATCACAATATTGTTGTTATTCTGTAGGCTGATAATAGCTGATCTTTCTTCCCTAGTCATATTGATAAACTCTGACTTAAATGTTTCACTGCTATACAATTCTAGGAGATCATGCTCACAAGCACGCTCAAAAATGTCCAGTACAGGTGGTAAAGAAGGCATATATAGGGATGGCTTCCTAAAAATGTTCATTGATGTAGTATTATTAATTTGCTCACAATCATTGCCATATAATAATCTAAGTGCTATGTTCCTAGTGAACATTTCGATGTCTAAAATTAAATCAGTCACATCGGAAAAACCCGAAGGTATGAAATTCAGCCCTTTGTTGAGGACAGATAGATCATGAAAATCAAGTTCATACCTGGATATATTAACGACTAAGTTCTGACAATAGACCTCAGGGCCTTTCGTTGTTGTTGGTATATTTCTTCGGTTCCTTTCCGTTTCCTGGGTGTATCGGATTGAACCCATGTCCTTCTGTCGTACTGTTTGAATGGTAGTGGAAAAGAAGGAAACCCTTCCATTTCCACTAATATCTCCTCCTCTATGCCATCTGCTGTCATGCAAACTGCTGGCGACTTTTTGCGTACAACTGGTTCGTTGCTGTCAGGTGTGCCACCCATGTCCTTGGGTGGACGGTGAATGTTGGAATGTACCATTGCTTCGATAGTGAGTTGCCTCTTGTTGGAATTATTCGCCCTGGTATCGGTAGCCGCTTCTATATTCGATTCAGTTTCATGAAACACTGGTATTTCGGCCCCTATGGCTGACGTCACTGGAGGGGTGGGCCCTGCGTCCATGGCTGACGTCATCGAAGGGGTTGTTCCTAGTATGTTCATCACACTTTCCTTTCCCTTAGCATTCTGATTCTTATTGAATGTATCAGGTTTCTTATTGGGATTAATGGATGGTTTATCCCGCGGCCAAGAAAACACTTGGCTCTTTTGAAAGTCCGTGTAATCTCTTTCCAGCTTCCTCTTTTTGTCCTGAATGGACTTACTGTCAATCACGGAGACTGTATGCTTCAAATCATCATATAGCGTTAGTAAATCATTGTCATTCAATAATGTTGTCAAATGTGTCTCTATCTCATTGAGTTCTATTGATAGACTCGCTTGTACTTGATCATAGTGTTCAATTAATATTTTCATGTACCCAAAGCTCGTCTCGAGATTCAATCTTTGCCATTTGGCTAATAACTCCGGGTTTGAAGAGCCGAAAGTAGGCATCTTCAAAACCCTGAGTCCTCTGGGAACAAGACGAAAGTTTATACAAGCTTCCATATGGGATTTTTGCCATTGTACATTTCTTAGTTTGTGCATTATATTCTCAAGACATCGTGTGGCCAAAATCACTTCCATATCCTGCTGGCGATGCTTGCTGTTAGCATCGTCAGTCCGCAGTTCTTTTGCAGTTAATTTTAACAGAGGGTTGGTCTCCATGTTCATAAGAGTACTTAAATTGAAAGTCTTAGCATGTATTCCATTAACTGGAGCAAGAGAAACATTCTCAGCCGATAAATCTTCAGCCATGTCTCAGTGGGAAGTAAAAATATATAGTCAAAGCAAAGAAACAAACCTCCCAATAGAGTAAAGCACTCCTGTTGCGATAAGCCAACAAATGTAGAAAACAAATTCAGGTGTTTCATGAAACTGAATCGAATATAGAAGCGGCTACCGATACCAGGGCGAATAATTCCAACAAGAGGCAACTCACCATCGAAGCAATGGTACATTCCAACATTCACCATCCACCCAAGGACATGGGTGGCACACCTGACAGCAACGAACCAGTTGTACGCAAAAAGTCGCCAGCAGTTTGCATGACAGCAGATGGCATAGAGGAGGAGATATTAGTGGAAATGGAAGGGTTTCTTTCTTTTCCACTACCATTCAAACAGTACGACAGAAGGACATGGGTTCAATCCGATACACCCAGGAAACGGAAAGGAACCGAAGAAATATACCAACAACAACGAAAGGCCCTGAGGTCTATTGTCAGAACTTAGTCGTTAATATATCCAGGTATGAACTTGATTTTCATGAGCTATCTGTCCTCAACAAAGGGCTGAATTTCATACCTTCGGGTTTTTCCGATGTGACTGATTTAATTTTAGACATCAAAATGTTCACTAGGAACATAGCACTTAGATTATTATATGGCAATGATTGTGAGCAAATTAATAATACTACATCAATGAACATTTTTAGGAAGCCATCCCTATATATGCCTTCTTTACCACCTGTACTGGACATTTTTGAGCGTGCTTGTGAGCATGATCTCCTAGAATTGTATAGCAGTGAAACATTTAAGTCAGAGTTTATCAATATGACTAGGGAAGAAAGATCAGCTATTATCAGCCTACAAAATAACAACAATATTGTGATTAGGCAAGCTGACAAAGGTGGAGCCATAGTTGTTATGGATAGAGATGTTTATAAGGGTAAAATTGAAAATATGTTGACAGAAGTTGATACATACTGTCCGTTAACAATGAGCTCTTTAAATACTCTGATAATGAAAGTACATGGCTTTTTATATGACATGCTGTTAACTAGTATTATTGATATAGATCTCTATAGATATTTCCTCATTGAGACCCCCACCATACCCACCTTTAGAGGCTTGCCCAAAATACACAAAGGGATGCAAGATCCTCCACTGAGACCTATAGTGTCCAGTAAAGGTTGGCTGACTGAATCAATATCGATATATCTCGACAAGCAATTTAAACCAATTGTCACTGGTACAAAATATATATTACGTGACACCCAACATTTCTTGGAGAATTTGGCCATAGCAAATATCAAAAGGAATATAACGAAGGAAGATATTTTAGTAACCCTTGACGTTAAGTCACTGTTTCAGTATCCCAAACACCATTGGCGTGGACTTTGTTAGACTCTTTTTGTTAAGAAATGGCATTAGTAACAATGATGTTATTAAATGGATGATGCTACTTGAAATTGTTCTAGAAAATAATGTGATGTGCTATGATGACAAATATTTCCTACAAAGGAAGGGGGTGGTGATGGGGACCCCATGCGCAAATTCCTACGCCAATTTGGTGTTAGCCTATTGGGAGGATCTATATGTATTTACCAACACATTGTTTCATAAGTATGTATTATTCTATGCTCGTTTTGTTGATGATGTTTTTATGATATGGGGAGGTACTGAGTTGCAATTGAAAGAGTTTACCAAGTATCTGAATGAGACGACACAGTTTCTTGAATTTGAATGTGGGAGTTCAGATACCAGCATAGAATTCCTAGATGTTAGAATATCAAAAGGGCCAAATGGGTTACACACAGAATTATTTAGAAAAACATGTTGGAGGAACGGTTTTTTACATCGTACCAGCATGCATCCGAAACATGTACATTCCAACATTACATCTAATCAAATAATTAGAGCATCAAAGCTTACAACGGATGATGCAATTTTTTTAAAACATCAGGATAAAATAATAGATGAGTTTGTACACAGAGGTTACAAGAGGGAAAATATACGAATTACTCCACAAATGAACACAAATTTGAGGACTGGGAAGGGCAGGCCCTATTTTCACCGGGGACCTGTTTTAGATCCCAAGATACCAAGTAAGATCGGTCCACAGATACAGAGACTAGTCATTCCATATACCAACAGGAATAACCAGATTCACAAAATCATTAACAAGAATTGGAAATTTCTACAGATGGATGATAGAATCAATTCTTTAGTGGAGGATAGACCTAGAATAGCGTATAAGAATATGAAATCTCTTAAAAGACTTCTATGTTATGAGAAAACTAACTTGCATGATATTGTCTCACAAAGGAAAGGAACATTTCCCTGTCGATCATGTAACCAGTGTAAATATATAGCTGAAGATACAACATTTAGACATCCGCATTCTGGTCGTGTATATAAGTTCTCATTTTATGCAGATTGTAAAACAAGAGATCTGGTATACTTAGCGCAGTGTGTATTATGCCAGAAGTACTACGTAGGTAAAACAAACAGAACCCTACGAGAGCGGATAAGGGAACATATTGATGCAATCAATAGGGAAAACACGACCAATGCGTTAGCCAAACACGTATTAGACAATGGCTCTCAACACCATTTTAATTTTAGGGTTTTAGAAGTAATAAAAAGGACAAGTAGGCTAGGCAACATCAAGAATCTTACAGAGGAAATCGAGGGCAAATGGATTTTGAGACTGCAGGCACATCAATATGGACTCAATGATAGAATTAGTTTGAAACCATTTTTAGCTGCTAGGTCTTTTAAGCACTAGAACCATATATGTTTTTATATTTCTATATGTGTCTATTTTTAATGCTTGACAACTCATTCAGTGTTTTGCTATTCATTAGCAATGTTTTAACCATTTGTTATTTGTTGCTAAGATGCTAACTTGCAATTAATTAATTAAGGGCGTGACACCAAGATGTATAAAATCTCTGTGTTTTTGTTAGTCAGTGTTAAAGTCTGATGAAGCGTCATTGAACGTGAAAGCACTCACTACTGTCCTGGGATTTTCGTGCAATAAAGGATTTTATCTAAAGTGTTTTCGTGAAGTTTTTGGTATCAGCATTGGTGCACTCCTGAATTTGTTTTCTACATTTGTTGGCTTATCGCAACAGGAGTGCTTTACTCTATTGGGAGGTTTGTTTCTTTGCTTTGACTATTCCACTGCAAGGTCTAGCTGTAGTTTTTTTCATGGATACCAGTGACAATGTTGAAGTAGTAGATTAAATATTTCATGGGAGAAAAATGTCTTGCTGTGTGTGTATTTGAAGGGTAAATTTTTCTTGCTGTGTGTGTATTTGAAGGGTATGTAAGCTTGAGTTTGAATTCTTTTTCTTACTAGAAATGTTGGGGCATGTTCACTTAGTGTGACTGATAGGCAGCCAGCTTGGTACCCCAGGTTTGGCTTGTTGGCTAATATCCAGTCAAATAGAGACTGTTTTTTGGAATGTTTGCTGGTGTGGATGAGACAGCTAATAGTTTTGGTAAAATTGTTTAGGTTAATAAAGTTAGTGTGGCAGTCAAAGGAGCAGGATAGATGGTCAAGGTTAAAGTCAGCTAAGATCATAGTTTCTTGTCTGAAAGAGGAAGCAGACCAACAGAGGATGCATTCTATGCTGGGAAGGTTGTTACTAGGGGTCAGGTAGGCTGCTATAATAGTAATGGCTTTGTGAGGATTAATTTGCAGGTGTGTGATTAGTTTTTCAGTGCTGGGGATGACTGGGGAGGTACAATGTAGTTTTTCTATTTTAAGAGAGTCTTTAAACATAATTGCTACACCACCACCTCATTTGCTTAATCTATCTTGTCTAATAATATTGTAAACTTTTGGTGTAATTTCTGAGTCTTTGATGTGGGGCTTTAGCCAGGTTTCTGTTATGACAGTTATGTCTGGAGGGTAGGTAGCCAAGGAAGCATGGAATTCACTAATTTTATTTACAAAGCTTCTGAGACTGAAATTGGTTATTAGCAGATCTGAGTTAGAGGTAATGGGCAATGAAGTAAATAGAGTTGCACCAGTGAGATTTTGGTTTGTTATAATAGAAGTCAAGTCAGGGAGGTAATGTTGATCAGGAGGGAACTCACAGTTGGGCCCTGGGTTGGGATGGATATCTGCCTGTGGTTTAATATTTGTTAAGAAGTACAATAGTAGGTTTTTAAGTTTGTCCATTCGACTGTTATATCTGTAAGTGGAGAGCTGAGGGTTGGCTGAGTGTATATGTTTGAAAGCGAAGAGAAGAGAGTTGCAGTTGTAGTATAGATGAGGGCTGATGTGACTATAAGGTTTTACTGGAAGTAGAGGAGTGGTATGTGTGAGCACTGGGGAGTGATAGTGTTTGAATTTATAATTATGGACATCAGTGGCACTATAGGGTAGATAAGGAAAGCACACAAGAATTGTGTAGTGGTGTAATGAGTGGGAGAGCACCATTGTGGCAGGAGATGAAAGACAAATAGGGGAAGTAGAGTAGAGTAGTTAGGGGAGGAGAGGTGTGTTGAGGTAATGGTTATAGAGCTGTGAAAATAGAGATGATTGAGAGAGAGAGAGCGGATGAAAGACTATTGAGGTGGGAGGGGTTTGGAAGGGAGGGGGAGAGTAATTGTGAGTTAGGTAAGGGGTGTGGTTTACACAGATATAAAGTATTGAAAGAGGGGGTGAGTGGGAATGGGCTAGGGTTGGGGAGTGGAGTGAGCCCGAACACAGCGGGCTAACCCAAGTCTTCAGCGTGCACATTGTTGTCTCAAATAATCAATTAGCCAATTTAGTGTGAAACTTGGAAGGAAGGTAGAGTGAAAGGCAATACGGTAAGAAAGAAATGCTTTGCACCTTTCATTGAGTCTGTAATGAAAATATTTTAATTTATGTGGCTCAGTGTCTAGAGACGAATTTTTAAAGGAGAGAGTGAAATACAACTGTAATTTAGTGGGGAGGTAAATAGATAGTGCAGGGGCTAGACAGAGGAGGTTGCAGCCTTGGGAGCTGGTTGTGGGGTAAAACTAATGAGTAGACTAGTAGGTGTATGGGCCTTTAACTACTGACATCCCTGGCAGTATGCACACTCAGTATTATGCAAAAAAAACACAGGGAGGAATATTTCTTTAAAAATTGTCAAACGTACTTTGGATATGTTTTTTTCTTTTTATTTAGTTTAAAGTCTCTCAAGCAATCATGATCATTTAAAGACAACTTATAAACTGCTATACTGATTTTTAATGTAGGAGCATTATAACTCACTGCTAACCTTGAAAGAACAGAACACAGTTCATACGTTGCCACCCACTCCTTACTTCCATCCTTCCTGGCACTCTATGAGGTATAGACACATATAAAATATTAGTTTTGGATACTATGTGTATTTTGACATTTGTGTACATTTATTAAGAAAGATGCAGAACTATCATATGAAGTTGTTAAATTTGAATGAACTGAATGCAACTGGAATCAGGAATCATATTTTGGGCATCAGTGAAACTAGTAATCCCTAATGATGTAGATGTAGCTGGAGTCTGCATTCACTTTACAGTCATCCATAATCCCTAATATTTGTAGCACTCATTAATGAAATGCACTTAGTGATTTTTTTCACTTAAGTGTTATTAGGGTTTGCTCATCTTTGACATATGTTGGAAGATTGTTGAAATTACGTGGTACAGCCCTTCTGAAGATTCTCTTTCACTTTCTGCCCCCCAACTTCCAGGTTAAAGGAGAGTCATCTAAAACTCAGAGCTCCTTGTTCTATTTTCTTCAAATGAACGTAGTATGTAAACATTTCCAATTATATGTTAGTGGTGGGGAGTATTCTAAATATAGAAAATTAATTGTTAAGATATATTAAAAATATATAATTGCAATGTTCACATCTAGTCCTGTAAAAAAATAATACTAATCATAACTTTCAACTATTTTGGCTATAATTCTTCTTAATAACACACACACTTTCGGTTTCCTTCCATTTTAAGCTGTTTTCAATTTCTGAAAGGTACTGGTAGTTTTCCTGGAACATGTACCATTGGCATTGCATCAGCCTGTATCTATATATCAAACTTTCTAAGTTTGTAAGTAAATCAGCATAGTAATGGAGGATGCTATTGCTATGGCTTTGTATTTGGGATGATTCTATGACTGTGTAACTGTTCCCAAATGTATAGAGAAACACATTTTTTCCTTGTTTTCATGATGTGAAGGTGTTTTACTATTCCTATCCCCTCACTAACTGAATAGTCCAGAATATTAAGCAAATTTGTTTTCTGAGTGCCACAGTTTGAAACGGGAACTTGTTCTTATTTTTCTATTTGCATGTCAGTAGATTCTGACACAATAGCTTTACTTGGTGCCCTGAATATACCAGTCTCAGTTCAACTTTCTTTTCTTTGCCTTTCAGCCCCACTGCTTCAAAAGATTCTTGATACTTTAATTTCAACATATTATCAGTTCCCAACTTTTGTTCAACAATCTGACTTGCTCTCTTATCTTTCACTCTACAAATGCTTTTCACATTAATGGTACCAACCAATAGCTTGTTTTCATGTTTCTGTTAAACAACACGCATATTCTTTTGATCACATATATACTTCCTTTTACACATCTTTGTGAAATTATTAATTCTGTCAGAGTTTCTAGAAAACTGATTAAATATACAACACTTATTATCCATGCTTATAGCAACATCTAGTACACAAGATCTGAGTTTCAACTGCACCATATTTCCAGTGCACTTCATGTTTCTCTTTCTTATCACCACCACTATTATAATATATTCTTACTTTATTTTTCATTTTCATCTCTTTATTTGATTTACATTTTACCCAACTCACTTCTGTTTTTGATTAATTATTTTAACTGTTTACTTGTAATTTTAATTGCTCTACACATATCCACAGCTACTGACATGTTTAAGTCTGCTTCTCTTAATAGTCTGCTTCAAAACTGGTGATTTTTTTGCACCTTAAATTATTTTGCCTCTTATTAGTGAATAAAACAGCTCGACAAATCTGCAGCAGTTATTCAGTTCTTTAGCTCAGTACCATAAGCATTTATAATCTTAGTAGGACCTTGCACCTTACAGAACAAATCATGATAAATGGCAAGTTCTTTCTCAGCTCACAATAATACCCAAACTTCCCATTTTGCTTTTGTCCTGCTCATCTTCTTGAAAAATAAAAGCAATAAATTCTTTAGTGCCACATTGTACCTTTTCAGGTTTCTTTGCTACTCTGCTCACACTGAGAAAGAAATTGAATTATGGACACAAAGCTTCATAAATTGTCTTGCAGTAAGAGAATTCCTGCTGGGAGCAACTTTTACATTTTTATAAGTGCAAATTATACTTACCTACCTCTGTGACACCCCTGCCCTGGCCCAGTAATCACAGAACCTCAATCCTCACCACTAACACAAGTGAGGGATGTGCACATTGGGAGGATGACAAGTACACACACACAGTAAAGTACAATTTCCCTTAAGAGCACACATAGATCACAGTTAGTCTGGGGCTGGTTTCTCCCTCTCTCTACAGATCCCCAGTAAGTCTCCCCACTGGCACAGCTGTATGGTTAAGATCTCAGCAGAGTGGTCAAGCCAAAACCTCCAGCACCCCCTCTCTCCAACCAGTGTTTCGTGTACCTGTCCAAATAGCTGACACACACACACACTTTGAGATTTAATCTATATACAAACACACAGACACTCCTGGGGAAGGCTGGCACAGGTTCACTAGCTAAGCCCCCTTCTGCCCAGACTATACGGTAGTACCAGCTGCCATCAACCACCGCTTATCAGCTACTATAAGGCCCTTACAAAGGGTGACCAATTGTACTGTGCAATGGTACTATTATCCAAATGGTAAGTGTGACCAAACTAAGGCTATTTAAAAGTGACCTGTACAGTGTTACCAAATACATATGCAAGTATACTAAGAGCTTAAATATCTCTAATCAAACCAGCCATGATCAAAAGGTTTAAATATATTTAATAATAAATAATAAAAGAACAAGACAATATTCAGTAACTCAGCACAGTGACAATAGAGTTCAGAATCACAGGAAATATTTTAAAACAACATTGCAGAACAGTCTCACATAAATACAGAAAACATCTAGACTACTCTTGCTATATTCCTAGCTATCTCTAAGAGATACTATGCCCTAAATGTCTTACTTACAGAGCCAGGCAAATATAGATGAGAAGTGCTGAAGAGATGTTTACAGGTCCAGAACAAAATACAAAATGCACTGACTTTCTCTGAGAGAGAGTTCATAAATTAATAATTCACATTGCTGCTGGGTCATCTCAGATTACATAATTTTTGTCACCTCTGCCTTAGTTTCCAGGCCAACAGGAACTTACAATTTAACATGTGCCTGTGAAAAATACTTATCTCTCAGATGTACAGCTGCTAGGAAGCCACAGAGCAATACAAAAACACTTTACATGTGAAACCTAGTAATTATCTCTGTCTCAAGAAAATAGAAAGAAACTCTAGCTGTAGACATTCTCTTAGCTGAGATAAACTAAATTTATAGCATATCGTAAAACTCTTTACTTATTTTCTTAGAGTTTGCAAGTTAACTCTATATATTTCAGCCTTTACCATCAACACATACATTTGCATAGGCATGTAGTTTATACACATTTCTACTCTTTTCCAGTAGGGCACACTGTGGTTACAATCATGAAGCTCAGTACAAAATATATAGTTTTATTACATTTCTAAGGCAAGCGTACAAATCATATTACTATTTACAAATGACACAGAATTATTTACAAAATTCTAGCTGGCTGGCCTGGAAGCCTTCACAACCCTCCCCCCCCCCTGAAAACTCTAGCTAGTTAGTTTTTCAAGTAACCCTTGAGAAACGTTGCTTGAGAGGATTGAGCCTATCTGGGAATACCTTACCCCATTCCCTGTCTTGAGAGCCCATCTGTGCTGGCATTGCTAACCCCACTGTGGTGCTGCACTGACATATCATATGCTTGCAATTCTAGGCTCCACCTTAGTAACTTGGCATTTTGCTGGCTGGCTCGATGTAGCCATGTTAAGGGACTGTGGTCTGTAACTACAATGAATTTTCTTCCATACAGATAAGGCTAAAGTTTCTGCAGTGCACACACTATGGCTAGACATTCCTTTTCTACAGCTACATGGCATTACTCCCTGAGTTGGAGCGTACAACTAAGATAAATCACTGGGTGCTCTTCTCCCTCTGAAGAAATCTGGCTTAGTACAGCCTCCACCCCATGGTTCAAAGTATCCACCTGCACAACAAATTATTTGCTGTACTATGGACTGGCTAACACAGGGGTCCTCCCAAAGCTCCTTTAAGCTTCTGGAATGCCTACTCACATGCTGGGGTCCACTCTACCTTATCTGGCCTGTTTTCCCTTGTCAGGTATGTGAGGGGAGCAGCTATGGTACTATAACTGGGGATGAACTTTCTGTAGTACCTTGCTGTCCCTAAGAATGCCCTCACCTGTGTTTTGGTAACAGGGGCAGGCCACGCCTAAATGGCTTCCACTTTGGCAGGTTCTGGCCTGATCTTACCACTTCCCACTCTATGTCTCAGGTCGGAGACCTCTGCCATACCCACCTGACATTTGCTGGGCTTAATGGTCAACCCTGCCCTCTGTAGTCTGCCCAGCACCTCCCTGACATGCTGAAGGTGCTCTTGCCAGGAATGTCTGTAGATGGCAATATCATCTAGGTAAGCAAGAGCAAAATCTCCTGCTCCTGCTAAGATATGATCTACCAGCCTCTGGAAAGTCACTGGGACATTTTTCATCCCAAAGAGCAACTTTGTGAACTCATACATGCCAAAAAGAGTCCCAAAGGCTGACCTCTCTAGCACTGGGACTCAAGGGCACCTGCCAGTAACCCTTGGTAAGATACTTGGCCCCACCCAGCTCCTCTAGGGCTTCATCTGTCCTAGGCATGGGGTAAGCATCTGATTCTGTGTGACTATTTAAACTCCTGGAGTCCACACAACACCAGGTTCTGTGTATGGCTATTTACTCTCCTGTAGTCTACACAAAACCTGGTGCTGCCATTCCTCTTTGGTATCAGCACCACTGGGGAGGCCCAGGGACTGCTGGACTTCTGAATTACCCCTAATCCCAACATTTCCTGTATCTCCTTCTTCAGAGCCTGTTTGACTCTCTCATGCACCCTATAAGGGGCCTGCCTAATAGGCCTTTGGGATCCTGTATCTACATGGTGCTGCACCAGGTGGGTGCACCCTGGTTTCCCAGTGAACATGTTCCCAAACTCCTGTAACACTGCTTGGATTTCCCAAACCTGGGTAGGAGATAGTTGCTGGGACATTGCTACCCCTTCTACTGAGGTGTCAGTCCGAGCCTCACTGAGGAGATCAGTCACCAGATCCCCCTAAGACTCTTCCTGCAATCCACTGCAAATACTCAGCACAAGGGCCTCCCTGTCATATTCATATACATATACACGTGTGTGTGTGTGTGTGTGTGTGTGTGTGTGTGTGTGTGTGTGTGTGTGTGTGTGTGTGTGTGTGTGTGTGTGTGTGTGTGTAGAATAAGCAGGCAGGTAGGGACTGGTCTGATTAATAGTGAAAAGGGGTAGACTAAGCTTTCTTTTATTCTGAAATATTTTTTTTAATCCAGTTTCCTAAGAGCACTGTATGTTTAAGTGGCATTATGGAAAGACAGCCTATAGGAGAAGGAAGAAATGAGCCATTTTGACCTTTGCTTCTGTTGGGTAAATTCAAGGGCTAGTATAGCTGTGAGACATTTATATGGGATGTTTTTTCATCCACATGGGTGATCGTAGTAAGAGTCAGGCTGGAGTTTCTGCTTTTTCTATTAAGATAGTTTTGAGTTTTTGTTCATTCATTCACTTATTTGTGATACTTGGGAGGTCTTATTGTTTAACTGGTGAATTAAAATTATGATAACAGTAAGCAACTCTTTAATTGGCCTAAAATGGTAAAAAAATGAATGGCTACAGCTATTGTTTCCAAGAACTTGTGGATGGCCTCTGCATACCTCTTAAACTCTAAGCAAATTAAGTCTGTACAAAACTTAAAGTAATGGGGGAACAAAGGCCCAAAAATAAGAACAAATTTTAAATATTGCTCTTATAAACTTTGAAGGTTGCTAGAATAACAGGATTTATGTTAGAATGTTTTTGATGAAGGATATGAAGTCTAAAACACAAATGTATGTTATTATTTAGTGACTTCAGTCCTCAGTAATTTTCCAGAAGAAACAGAAATTTTATGATGAGCAGACCAAAAATATGAGGCATAAATCTGGGCATTCTGCAAAAATCTGGATGCCTTTGTGTTTTAATGTAAGGTAAGAAGGTCATGCATCATAAGTAGTTACTAGGCTTGCAGTCCAGGAAACCATTCAGGAGCATACACCAGTTCCTTAGTGCTCTGTCAGCTTAAGTAAGTGATTTCCTCATAGTCACAAAGTAGGCAAATTATGTGTGAGGAAATCAAAGCCTGCACTACAGGAAGCAGTTTCTTAGTGTATAGCCATAATCTTCTGTGCTAACTAACAGACTTGTAACAAATGCACACGGTGTAATTTAAAATTACGTTCTCTGAGATTATAAGTGATTTTTTTTCTTACTGTTCAAAATATACTTTTACCATACATTTTAACAACAGTAAAGGCCGAAGGAAGGCATTTTGGATAAGTATTTTTACAATACAGAGTAAAAAGACTGAAATTTTCTGTAAACGTTTCTGTTTACTGTACATTGGGAGAAGTGATAAGATTAAAATAGCAGATTATATCAATATGTGTGCTAATCTGGTGACACTTGATCCTGTTACTGAGCTTTTGGAATATGTTCAGGAGTACAATTATAAATCAGTATTTACACATTTCTCGTGGATCATGGAATGGTAAACAAAGAGAAGAGAAGCTAAAAGCTGCAGAGAACTGTGTTGATACCTTGTACTCCTGCAGAGTTTACAAGAGAGAATTTATTAGGGGCAGTTTTCTTTCTTGTTATTATCTTTACTTGCTACCTTCACTCCTGGGGCAATAAGAGGATTTGCTTTTATAAGACAAATGTTTCAAAGCATGTCAAATTTCATTAAAAATGCACTGTGAAGCAAATAACTACAGAACATGTTCACATTTTTCAACCAACTTTCTAGCTTGGTTGCATTAAAAACATATGAGTCATAGTGTGCTGTGCATTCCTGTCATAGCTCTGGACAAAGCCTAGCATAATGGGGGGGGGGGGGGGGGGGGCAGATTTTAAATATTGTTCTTATAAACTTAGAAAGTTGCTAGAATAACAGGATTTTTGTTGACATATATTTCCTGAAGGATATGAAGTCTGAAACTCAAATGCATGTCTTTATTTAGTGACTATAAATCCTCAATCATCCCACTGATTTGCCAGAAATCCATACATTTTATGAGCAACAGACCAAAAATATGAGGCAAAAATCTGGACATTCTGCAGAAATCTGGACAGTTGAGAGGTATTCCTGTCACTGTGCTGAAACAGTTTCAGTGGCAATGTATATATTTCCCATGATGCCTAGAAAGAAAGATTGATAGATCATGTTTGTACACGTATTTCCGAGTTTTGCCAGGATTGTTTCTCTTTGGATCCTCTTTGTTACTCTTCAAGGATTTTTACTTTTGTGCTTTCATTGTGTCAATTTATTAGTATTTTTCCATTCCTCATAATGCAGATCTAACACTGCTTTCACCAAGAATACATTCAAAACAGAAGTGACCCTTTAAAACCTTGCACTCCAATGTTCTGATTTCACTGAGAGGAATTCAGACAGGGTGTACTTCTAAAAGTGAAGCAAAAAACAAAAATATTTATATTTTCTGTAAAAACAACAGTTTATGGCCATTTTAAATAAATTATTAATTACATTATTAATTATATTATATAATAATATTTTTATTCATCCTCAACATTAATCTTTCAAAGACTGTACTAAAGTATAATGTTATCAGTGATAGAGTCATGTCAATCCATCTACAGGGAAAGCCAATCAATGTCACCTTGATCCAAGTATATGCTCCAATGACAGACGCAGAAGATAAGGACGTAGAATTCTTCTATGAACAACTTCAAAATGAAATAGATTAAACAGTGAAACAAGATCTACTAATCATTATGGGGGGCTTCAATGCAAATGTAGGAAGCACACCTGAAGATGCAGTAATTGGAAAGCATGGCATAGGAGAAAGAAATGAAGCCAGTGATAACTTAGTATAGTTTTGCAAAACCAACCGTCAATCATGAATACGCATTTTCAACACCACAAACATCACCAATACACATGGACTTCTCCAAATGGCATGTATCAAAATCAAATTGACTACATTTGCATAGGACAGAAATGGAAATCTGCAGTGTTGATGGCAAGGACTAAACCAGGAGTTGATTGTTGAAGCGACCACAATCTTTTGACATGCAAGATCAAGGTAAAGCTTCATAAGAAGAAGATAGTTACAGACCTTCTAAAATATGACATTGAAAATATTCCACAAGACTATTGGATAAAATTAAATAACAGATTTGCCATTTTTGATAAAGGAGATAGAGAGTCGAAAGAGTTATGGAATGTCATTAAAACCATAATTAGTGACAAAGCTGAAAAAACACTCCAGAAGAGAAAGAAAGCCAAAAAATCACCTTGGATCTTGGAAGAAACTAGAAAAGTAGCAAAGGAAAGAAGACAAGCACAATTTTCCAGTGAGAGAGAAAAAGTATTACAAATGAAATAAGAATTTTAATGTCAAATTCAGAAAGACAATGAATCTGTTAGAAAATTGAATTGGAGCATGTAAACAGAAAAAAACAGACTAGCTTATTAGGATATTAAGATATTTGAGTGGGGATGATTAAAGATGCCAATGGAATGATATTGACCAATCCAGAAAGCATTAGAAAGAGATGAAAAGAATATACAGAACATTTATGCAAAAAAGGCAATGTGGATAACACTGGGAAAATTGAACTGGAAAGTGACATTGAGAAAGAAACAGATATTTTAAAAGAAGAAGTCATAGTAGCAATTAAAGCTTTATCAAACAAGTCACTTGGCATCGGCGGTATTGCAATTGAATTAATCAAAGGCTCAGAAGGTGCTATCATGGCCCTCACTTGACTATGTCAACAAATTTGGAAGGGAAAACATGGTCAAATGACTGGAGAAGATCATTGTTCACACCTATGCCAAAGAAAGGCAACATAAAGCATTGTAACAACTACAGAATGATTGCATTAATTCCACACGCCAGCAAAATACTGCTGAAAATAATACAACAAAGGCTATAACCATATATTGAGCAAGAACCATCCAAAGTTCAGGCTGGTTTCAGAAAAGATTGAGGAACAAGAAACATTATTGCCAATATTTGATGTTTACTGGAGAAGAGCAAAGAATACCAAAAACCTGTATACTTTTGCTTTATCGACTACAACAAAGCTTTTGACTGTAAGGATCATGATAAACCAGGGAAAACTCTAGCACAAATGGGAATACCCAATTACATAACTCAGCTGATAAAGAGCCTTTATGAAAATCAAGAAGCTGCAGTGAGAACTGAATATGGCAACACACCGATTGGTTTCTAACCTTTATGGTGATTCCATCTTCAGAAAAGCAAATATGGAAGAAGAGAACGTTGGTTTTAAAGTTGCCGGCTGAAATATAAACAACCTGCACTCTGCAGATGACACAACACTTATCACCAGTAGCAAGGAAGACATGTCATATCTACTGAGAAAATTTAAAGCTAAAAGTCATAACATGGGATTAGAACTGAGCACAAACAAGATGAAGATTATGAACATGGAAAATGATGAAGATTTTGAGCTTGAAGATGACAGAATAGAAGTTGTAAAGAATTTTAATCTCCCAGGCTTTTTTGTAAACATGGAAGCTGTGATGATAGGAGGTACTGCCAGCTATGCCAGGAGAAGTAGGGCAGTGGATGTGCAACATGTGCCAGCACAGGTAGCTGGAATTTTGTAAAGAATTATATGTCACTTGTGTATCAAACTGATTTGTACAGATGCTTGTGTTGAAAAATATATTTGTAAAGCTGCTTGTGTTAAAAATGTATCAATGGTGTGCCCTGCTGGGTAGCAAACAAATGTATGTGCATTATTGTAACTGTTTTAATGTACGTATTGTAATAGAGTATACTGGAAGAGGTTAATCTCAATCCACCTGACTTTAAGAAATAGTAAGAAAATGAAATTACTGGGCCTAGGTTGTAAAGATGTTATCTCACAGTTTTGAAAGCAGCCAGTCTGTACTAGGAAACTTCCTTCATTGTCATTGAGGTGAACTAATTACTACTCTGAAAGGGTGGAGGTTTGAAATAGTTTTATGACTTCAGGAGCTGCAGCAAATCTTAGCAAGGATGTGTATGTGTGTGTGTGTGTGTGTGTGTGTGTGTGTGTGTGTGTGTGTGTGTGTGTGTGTGTGTGTGTGCCTGGGTGTGGGTAATGCTGGATTTACCCACGGTTGGTGTGGTTTGGCCACGAGGGCGAAGCACGAGTGGCCAAACAAAGACAACTGTGGGTAAATCCAGCATTACCCACACCCAGAAGTGGGTTATTGCTATTATACAATGACATTATTTAAGAATAAAATAATTACTTTTCTTAAATAATGGCATTGTATAATGCCTCATTGCTGCTCTTCTGCAGCTGTCTGGTATTCTGTGGCAGTTCTGAAGTACTGCGCATGCATATGCTTACGCAGTACATCAGAGCTGTGGGCAAAAGCAATGGAGAAAGCAAGATCTCCGTTACTTTTACAAACTGTCTTGCTATGTTAAAGGAGTTTAACATAGAGAGACAGCTTTAAAAAAAGCAAAGGAGAATCTCCATTGCTTTTTTTAAAGCTGTCTTGCTATGTTAAATCCATTTAACATAGCGAGACAGTTTTGAAAAAAGCAACGGAGAAAGAAAGATCTCCGTTGCTTTTTACAAAGTGTCTCACTATGTTAAAGGAGTTTAATATAGCGAGACAGCTTTAAAAAAGCAACAGAGAATCTCTGTTGCTTTTTTTAAAGCTGTCTCGCTATGTTAAACCCATTTAACATAGCGAGACATCTTTAAAAAAAAGCAACGGAAATAGAAAGACCTCCATTACTTTTTTTAAAGCCGTCTTGCTATGTTAAAGTCATTTAACATAGCGAGACAGTGTGTAAAAAGCAACGGAGATCTTGTGTTCTCCATTGCTGTAAAAAAGAGTTATACTAATGGAAAACGTCCAGGCAACCGGACCTTTTTCCATTACTATAACTTTGATTTACAATGTGCACAATGACCGATCAGCGTGCACGTTTTGGAATATTAATGGGGGGGTCATCGTATAATGACACCTATGTGATAAATCCTGTCAGCTTCTAGCAATGGGGGATTGCATGGGAACCAGAAGTCAGATGACCAGATGTATGTGATGTCATTCTGTACAGAAATGGTGGTGATTTAACTACCTTATAGTCTGGGCAGATGGGGTATAGCTAGTAAACCTGTGCCAACCTTTCCTATGTGTGTGTGTGTGTGTGTGTGTGTGTGTGTGTGTGTGTGTGTGTGTGTGTGTGTCTCAGCTGCTTAGGGCAGGGACATGAGGCACTGGTTTCACAGAGAGGGTGCTGGAGGACTTGGCTTGGGCACTCAGGTGTGGACTTAATTCAACCCTACAACTGTGCCAGTGGGTATCCTTACTGAGGACCTGGGGAGAGACAAAGAGAGAAACCTCAGACCCCGGGCTGAGTGTGTTCCCTGTGTGCTCTTAAGCAACATTGTGCTTGATGCAGAGAGGTCTGCATTTGGAAATACTGAGTGTATACATTTGTATTCTAAGTGAACATCCCTCTCCAGTATAAGGGGTGAGGATTCAAGTTCCCTACTTCTATGATGTCCAGAGTGAAAACATCATAGAAGCAACTAGCAGGGAAGAAATACTTCACAGAATAGTACTCGGTCACTCTACAATGAAGGCTCTTGACAAAGTATTCAAAAGCACGGAAATAACACTCATAAAGAAGATAAGACTTGTCCACACACTCATTTTCTCAGTGTTCAATTAGGAGTTTGAGTATTCTGGGGTCATGTTCAGAAGTGATGGTACAGAGGATCAGGAGACTGATCAATGAATTGGAGAGGTGGGGGCAGACTGTGGTGATGAAGTCAGAAATGAGGCAGTGGTCAAAACTATGAATGTACCATTCAGTCTAGGTTACCATTCTCACTTAGTGGTCAAGTACTTTGAAAAGTGACTGTAAGGATGAGATCTGAGATGCATGTGACAGAAAGAAATTAGATTCCTTTCTGTTGTAGCAAGACTCACTTTCCATGGCAAGGTGAGGAGCTCAGCAAACTAGGAATCTGGAAGGACCTGTGAGTGGTGTCATTGCTCTTCTAGTTTGGCTGAAGTTAGCTGAGGTGCTCCCTAGGGACCTGCAATAAGAGATGAACCAGGCGGCCCCTCTGCAATGAGGCCTTGGAACAGAACCATGACAGAAATGAAGGGATTGTAATTCTCAGCTTGCCTTTGAACACTTTGTGAACCCACAGGAAGACATGGAGACTGTTGGTGGATGCAGGGAAGTCTAGAGTCTGGGCTGCCCTACTCAGCTTGATACCACAATGACCTGTACCAGGGCAAGTCCACTAATGGGACCCTCATAACCCCTGTCACCAGTACCAAACTGCTAGGTGTCACTATTGATCATAAGCTCAAATTTGACATACACATTACCCAAACAGTAAAGTCTGTTAACAAAAAACTAGGATCTATGTACAGAATTAAAAACTTCCTAACTCCCACTACCAAATTAACTATTGCTCGTACCCATCTCCTCTCTTCCCTCCTCTATGCTTCCCCAATCCTCTCTTTTCTCAATAAACGTGAACTTAACATGCTCTCTCTTGCCTATAACCACATTGCCAGATTTATTACAGGTTCCCTTATCGAACCCATCATTGCCTTAATCTGCGAAGACTTGGCTGGTTGGAACTGCCAAATCTCCTCAAACTTAGCCAACTCGCCGAAGCTTATAAAATTATCAACCATCCTGATAGAACTCCCTCACTGTGCAAAATTCTAACTCCATATACTAACCTCAATAGTCTCCGATCATCAAACAGCATCCATATCCTAACCATTAAAGCAAAAAACTCAGGTGGGGATGCCCTTTATGCAAATTCCATTGGCAAGCAGTGGAACTCCCTGCCAAACAACCTTAGACTTACTTCTATGCTCTATCATTTCAAAGCTAACCTTAAAGAATATCTCTCCACACAATGGACATGCCCATGTCGAGAACCTGACTAACTACATATCTCTTTACTTCTAGGTCCACTTCCTAGCCCATTTCCCTAATTGCAGATCTCTAAAATTTCTCTTTCCTTTTAGTAATAAGGAAAATCTCTGATTTCAGTCTATTTTTCAGTATCTTTAACGAAATCAATGTTCTGTGTATAATTTCCTGTCTGTCCTTTAGTCTTATATAACATCTATGTAAATTTTCATTCCTGCATATGTAAGCTGTATTCTCTTGTTGTAACAATACTTTGAATCTTGCAATTTAAATATGTACTTCTATTGTGTATTGGAGCTTTTCTCCTCGGGCCTCTACTGAAAACGGATATGTATCCAGTTAGACCAGCCCGGTTAACAAATGTAAAATAAAATAAATAAATAAATAAGTGGTTTCAAAAGTAAATGGATGATGGATGCTATGATCATTGTGTTCTAGATTGCACCCTAAATGAGTTTGTTTACTTCGCTGGGTCAGTAGATGAATATACCTTTATAAATGATTGAGTCATCATATGTGACAGGGTAGTTGTCATGATACTGAGCTATGTGTACATACAACATACATGTCATAGTAATGGTACTTTTAATAATTCCTATTTAGCAGGAGGATTCCTGCCCTGGAGTTCTTAGATGTCAACATGAACTACTATATTCATCAGCCAGATATGAGTTGCCATGTAACTCAGACCTACAGCAGAAATTGCAAAATGATTTCACTTTAATATGTAGCTGAACCCAGAATAATAGATCACTAATTAACCTCCAAAAACCAAGAGTTATGACATTTGCTCACCCGAAAACTGCCTAGCCTTCCCCAATAATATTAAATAACAATATGAAAAACAATACTACACTAATGGCCCTACAGCCTTATAAAACCAAGCCATTCATGCCCCAATTTTCTCAAATATCAGTACTCACAGGTTAGAATGGCTTTGGTATATGCCTGTGCCTTAAGGCATCTACAAACTGCCCCTGTCCATAAGGTCTACAGGTGATAGGCCAGGGGTGAATTTCCAATTTCCCATCCATTAGTCCAAACACATTTGAATAGACTTGGGAAATAGCTCTGTTTTATATGAATGAGGAGTCTATTCCACAGAAGTGGTAATCTCTGAGGCACATACCTGTCCTTCCAACATGTTTTGATTATGTCATGGATGAGGTTTAGATCCTTAGATCAGGTAATTCCAGGGATGTTTAGTATGTAGCAGATCCATCAGGAATGGATTGGAGAATGTCTTGTGGGTTAGGCATAGATTTCCCCTCAGTAGTCTGTAGGAGATTGAATACAAGGACAGTGCTTTGAGGCAGTCCCCCATAGGGAATATTATTCAAACTCTGTATTATTTTAGTGAGGAACCTCTGTGGCTGCTCCAGCTGTTGCAAATGCCTGGTCCGGTACATACCAAAGGGTACATTGCATTCAAATATTGGTCTAATAAGGCTGAGTGTAGTGAAACTATGATCTCCTTAGATTTGGGCATGATTTCCTTACTTATAAATTGTGCCACGTAGAAAGATTTTCTCAGTACCATGGACACACGGTGATCAAAATTCAGGTTACTTTCAACCTGAGTTCCCAAATCCCTTATAGGTTCATAGGTGTATTCTAGGCTAACAACCCTTAAACCCTAGCTGTGCAACCCAAATAACCCACAAATTTGATTTATATTTGATTTATAGGGGGTGATTTATTGACTGCCTCTGTCCATTAGAGACATAGGAGCCAGACCGGGGTGAATTTCTGATTACCCATCCATTGGTCCAAGTTGTGCTTAAATGGTTCCCTATCAGAAGCCTGAAACACTATAAGCTTGAAAATCAAAATCCTGAAACCAAAAGCCTGAAAATTCAAAATCCCGAAAACCCAAAATCCTGAAACTCAAAATCCTGAAAACACAAATAATGCTAATATGTCACTATAAAGACACTAATATCTACCAACTGACCCTGACCCTAACCCTAACCCTAAGGTCCATCAATATCGCACACTCACCTGACCTGCGTCCTAACCCTAACTCACTTAAACCACCCCTAACCCCAATATTTGTCACTATTGCATACATGCCTAACCTGCGCCCTAACCCTAACTCACTTAAATCGCCCCTAACCCTAACATAACACCAACCGCACACTTACCTGAACCCAACGCATGACCTAACACCACAGGGCTAACAATAGCAAAGCCACAATGACGTCAGTATGTCCATTTTGTGTTTTCAGGATTTTGAGTTTCAGGATTTTGGGTTTTCGGGATTTTGAATTTTCAGGCTTTTGGTTTCAGGATTTTGATTTTCAAGCTTATAGTGTTTCAGGCTTCTGATAGGGAACCACTTAAATACAGATAGGGAGGAACTCTGCTTCACATGGATGGGGAGCTTGTCCCAGTGAATGGGAATTCTCTGAGAAACATATCTGCCTCTTTAACATGCACTGGGTCTACTCTCAGGAGAGTGTTATTATGTTGTAATTTGTAGGGATAGTTGTCTTCCCAAAGACTATAATTATGCATTTTGGGCATTGAGTTTTAGGCCATGGTTCTGGCACCAGTTATTTGTCTGTGTCAGACCTTCCTGGAGAATATCTATATCTTTGGGGGATTCCATGATTGCACCTAGCTTGGAGGCATCAGCAAATTTGGTCAGCCAAAGGCCCTCTACATTTGCCTTGACTTTAGAGAAGTTTATTCCAAACAGGAGAGGTCACAGTACCGAGCCCTGTGAGACACCACTAGTAACAGGCCTCTCGGCATAGGTGGATTACCCCACCCTGACTTCATGTGTCCTATCTGAGTGCCATTTGGTTATTCATTAGGTGACATAGAGATTTATGCCTGAATTTGTGAGTTTGTTGTCTATAATACCCAAGTGAGGTATTGTGTCAAATGCCTTTGCCAGGTCAAGACAGGCAGAATGTACCATTTTGCCCCTTCCATGGCTCTACTGAACTTCTCGAAGAAGTCCACCAAGTTTAGTAGGCATGACCTGCCATCCCAGTTCATTTTTTAAGGGCAAGTCATGCCTACTAAACTTGGTGTACCATTTTGCCCCTTCCATGGCTCTACTGACCTTCTTGAAGAAGTCCACCAAGTTTAGTAGACATGACCTGCCATTAAAAAATGAACTGGGATGGGTCCAGTGTTTGAAGATTTCCTATATCTTTGTTAATCAGATCCACAATAATTATTTCTATGGCCTTGCATATAATATTAGTTAAACATATGGGTCTGTAGTTCCCTGGGTCTGTTGATGGTCTACCATCATGTAGAGGGTGACAGTTGCAGTCCCCCATTCCCTAGAGATGAAGTTTGTCTGGAGGCTGTGGTTGAATAGAGATTCTCATGAGTCTGATAGGTCATGTTTCAAGCTATTTAGGAGGCATCCTGGAATATTATCAGGACCCATTGATGCAGTGTGTTTAGCTCCAGAGAGTTCAGTGAGAGCCTGTTATTTAGTGATAGTTGAGGGAGAAATGGTAGAGAGTATCTCCTGGGAGCTGGGGATGATATTGGATCTAAATTTATCAGCCAGCAAATTTGCTATATTGTCCAATTCAATATAAGAAGTTCCATTTACTATTAGTTCAACACACTGTTGGGTGTTCCCTTTAAGGTTGTGTATATAACTCAAAAATGCCTTATAGTTATCCTTAGCCTGGGAGGCTATTTTTGCCTTGAAGTCAACTTTAGTGCACTTGATCAGTCCCTCTGAGCGGGTCTATATCAGTCTGTCGAAATGGCTGACGATCGAACACCAGATGTTCGAACTGTGAAGTTCGAACACAGATTATCATGAAGCCACGGAACACCAAATTCTTTCCCAGGGAAAGAATTTGGTGGTCCGTTTTTGTGGCTTTGCGATTATCAGGACTGTGGTGGGAAGTTACGGGTTGGGTTCAGGTAAGTGTGCGATTGTGTGGACATTAGGGTTAGGGCATGGGTTAGGTGAGTTAGGGTTAGGACACTGGTGAGGTGGGTGTACGATAGTGACAGACTTTAGGGTTAGGGCGGGATAGGTGAGTTAGGGTTAGGGCGCGGGTCAGGTGAGTGTGCGATAGCGACGGACCTTAGGGTTAGGGTTTAGGTTAAGGTAAGTGGATAGATAGTAGTGTATGTACAGTTTAGTGTAGGGTTAGATGTAGGATTTTAAGTGTTTGTGTGTGGATTGCTGTTTTTTTGGTGTGCTTGTGTTGTGTGTGCGTGTTTCTTGGAACAGCGATTTTTTTCCCTGGAAAAAAAATCGCTGTTCTAAGACTTCGATGATTTTGTACTTTGTGGTTAGAAGTTCGAACATATGGTGTTCGAACTTCAGCTGTTTCGGTGAACTGATATAGACCCCCCCTGAGCTGCTTGTTGAGACTGATGAGGGAGATTTTCAGACAGGATTTTCTTTCTTTTGTTGTACAGTCTACTTATACTGGAGGTTCCCCAAGGGGGGCTTATTTTCGGAGTTTGCCCTAAGCTTTTTTGGTTTGGCACTGCTGTTTCTATGCAGTTATTTACATGCTTGTACAGGGTTTCTGTAAACACTTCTGCATAGGCCACTGTGTTCTCTGAATTTGGGGGGCTTGGAATTTAGCTATCTCTTCAATTAATAGGTGGAGGTTAGCCATGGAAAAGGATCTTAAAGGTTCTGGGGTTTGCTGGGAGGTCGGCATTTATATTTATTTCAAGGGGTTATCTCTTTGTGACCTGATCTGACCAGTGAGGACATTACACTGGGCGGGGTGGGGGTGCAACATTCTCTTATATTTGTGAGTACAAGATCCAGGATATTTGCACCTAGTAGGTGTGCAGACCAGTTGTTCCAGGATGTTTGCATTGTCAGAATCCAGGAATCCATGTTAGTAGTTGTGTATGCATTCCAGTTTATGGGATGTGTTGAAATCACCCATGAATATGGTGTTGGACTGAAGTGTGACTGACTCCAGTACATGCAAGTATGTAGTATGGTTATCCTGGGTTATAGACAGGAACCTATAGCTGGCAAGAATATGGTACTGGACTTCACCTAAGGTTAGCTGGACATGGAGTAGCTCAAGCATATCATATTGTCTGACCAATCTTGAACTGTGTTTACTTTTTATGTAGATTGCTACACCTCCACCTCTTTTCCCTTCTTGTGCAGTAGTTATTCTAAATGTGCAGAAGACATAGCCTTATACTGCCAGAATGCCTTCCATGTCTTTAAAAAAGAAGTTATGTACTCACCATAACGTTCCATCTGAGTAGATACTTCATTTGTCTGCAACCTGTGGGTAGTCGGATCTGACCTCGGATCCGAACCGGCAGCTTTCCAAGCTTCAAGATCCGAGCTCCTAGCTCCTCCCCCCTACCCATAATCCCTTACTACCAACCACATTACCTCAGATCGGTTATTTTGCCCTAAAAGCTAAAGACGGAGAAGAAATTCTCCAAAGGACAACAGATTACTGAGGTTCGGGGGATGGCAGGGGGGGTCGGTTGCAGACAAATGAAATATCTACTCAGATGGAACGTTATGGTGAGTACATAACTTCTTTATCTGAAGTAGTTACTTCATTTGATCTGCAACCTGTGGGACAGAGCCCCCAGCTTACCTAAAGGCCCTGGGTGGTCCCTACGGAAGGATATTCCGAAGCACCGTGGAGCCAAAGGAAGCCCTACTTCTGGAGATCATGTCCAGCTTGTAATGAGAAATGAACGTGTGGGAAGAAGACCAGGTAGCTGCTGAACAAATATCATCTACTGGAACTCTAGACCAAAAGGCTGTTGAGGTAGCCACAGATCTAGTAGAATGCTTGAGCGGTAATCGGAGCTGGCTTCCCAGCTGAAATGTATGCTTGTCTAATACATTGAGAGATCCAATTTGCCACTGTCACCTTAGAAATCAGTTTGCCCATAGCTGACTTAGCATAAGAAACAAACAACTGGTCTGACTTGCGAAAATCTTTAGTCCTATGCAAGTAAAAACGTAGTTGTCTGTGCATATCCAATTTGTGCAATATGTATTCACCTTTGTTTTGGAAACTCGGGAAGAAAACAGGGAGATTAATAGACTGATTAATATTAGTCTCTGTGGCTACCTTAGGTAGAAAAGAAGGATTAGTCCTGAGGGCCACCCTATCTTTGTGAAAAATAAGGTATGGATACTTAATGCACAAAGCTTGCAACTCTGATACCCGCTTGGCTGAGGTAATAGCAACCAAGAAGGCCGTTTTCCAAGATAAGAATTTTAAAGGCACTGAGGCCGCCGGTTCGAAAGGTGGTCCTGTTAATGTTTGTAAGACCAAGGTAAGATCCCATGGAGGAATAGCCAGCTTAATGGGAGGCTTTAAGAGAAACACGCCTTTTAAGAAGGTTTTGCATATCTTTGCTGATGCCAAAGAATTTATGCCATCCCCCACATGATAATGAGAGATGGCTGCAAGTTGGACTTCAATGGTGGACGCACTAGCTCCCTGCCTAAAAAGGAGGGATAGGAAGTCCAGGATAGTGGGAATAGGAACCGTAAAGGGATCTAAGTCCTTATCCTTTGCCCAGATGGAAAAGCGTTTCCATTTACTGTTGTAGAGCTTTCTGGTGGATGGCTTATGAGCTGCCACCAGAATGGCCTTAACCGGGGACGAGATACCGGGAGTCCTTGCCATTAACGGAACTGGATCAACCAGGCCATGAGCTTGAGGTTGACCAGGTTTAGAGTGTGGCATCTCGTCGGATGCGAGATTAGGTCTGGTCTGGGATCCAGAACCCATGGGGGGGCCACACTGTGAGACTGCAGAAAGGGGAACCAGACTTGTCGACGCCAGAATGGGGCAATGAGAATCACTTTGCTCCCCAACCAACAGGCTTTCTGGATGAATTTCATCATCAGAGGAAGGGGAGGATACGCATAAAGGAGACCGGGCGGCCAAGCATGAACCAGAGCGTCCCTGGGGGATTCCCCTCTGGGGGGAACTATCGCGAAGTAATCGCTGCATTTTGAGTTTAGGGGAGAGGCAAAAAGATCGCAGCGAGGTTGACCCCATTTGAGGAATATCTGCTTCGTGACAGAGGGATTCAGAGACCACTCGTAAGGGCTGAGAAACACCCGACTTAAGCTGTCTGCTAACATGTTGGACCGCCCCGGAATGTGCATTGCTATCAGAAAGCGGTTGGTGGAAATGGCCCATTCCCACACTCTCATGGCTTCTCGACACAGAGGGTAAGACCTGGTCCCTCCCTGTTTGTTTATATACCAGACAACGGACATGTTGTCCGTCTGGATTGCAATAGTCCCCTGAGGTAGAAGGTGATGGAGAGCCTGCAACGCCAACATCACTGCCCTCATCTCTAGGACGTTGATATGCAATGCAGTCTGTAGAGAAGTCCACGTGCCTTGAACGGACTTGCCTGCGCAATGCCCACCCCACCTGAGGCAGGAAACGTCCGTGGTCAACGTGGCTTTGACTGGGGGAATCACAAAGGGTCTCCCTTCTTTGAGTTCTCGAGCCTGTAACCACCAAAGTAGGGAGTCCCTGCATGCCCTGCTCAGAGGGATCGGCATGTCCAAGGGATGGACCGATAGTGACCATTGGACCTGGAGAGTCCATTGTAACACTCGCATTCGCAGACGGGCATGGAGAGAGAGGCCGATCACTGCCAACATAGACCCTAATGCCCTCAGGACTAATTCTGCTGGAGGAGTGTGGCTCCGAAGAATGTCCAAGACTTGGCGAGACAAACTGTAAAGTCTGACCGATGTCAGAACCACTCTGGAGATTTGAGTATCCAACCTGGCCCCTATGAATTCTAGGGCTTGAGTGGGGCACAGGCAGGATTTCTTTAGATTCACTGAAATGCCCAAATGACTAAACAGAGATAGGGCGTAATCTCTCGCCGTAACCAGAAGATGCTTGTTGGGGGCGGTGAGGAGCCAGTCGTCCAGGTAAGGGAATACCTGAATGCCCTGGAGTCTCAGGTGGGCTGCAACCACTGCCATGACTTTGGTAAACACTCTGGGGGCTGAGGTTAGGCCAAATGAAAGAACCCTGAACTGATAATGACTGGCTCCTAGCCGGAAGCAGAGGAACCTCCTGGATCGTCTGTCCATTAGTATATGGTAGTACGCATCTTTGAGGTCCAACGAGCACATCCAGTCGTTCTCCTGCAGAAGGGGGAGAATAGATTGGAGGGTGACCATCCGGAACTTTTCCTTGGGTATGAACAGGTTCAGGGAGGAGAGGTCTAGGATGGGTCTGAGGTCCCCCGTTTTCTTTGGCACCAAGAAGAACCTGGAGTAATAACCCAATCCGGATTGATCTGGGGGGATGGGCTGGATGGCTCTTTTTCTTAGCAACTCTGAAATTTCTTGAGTTGCAGACTCCCTTTGATGGGGTGGAACATCGGGGAGATGTTCGGGTTTGGGAGGGGGGTTCGAGAACGGTATCGTGTAACCTCTGGATATTATCCGGAGCACCCATCGATCGTTTGTAATGGACTCCCAATTTGACAGGTGCTCTGATAATCGCCCCCCGACTGCCTTCAGAGAGGGACAGTCGGGCAAGCCTTCAGGGCTGTTGCGCGGGTCCCTCCGAGAAAGGTTCTCTAGACCCGAAGTTACACAGGCCCCCTCTGCCTCTGGGCCGGCGTCCACCTTGTCCTCCTCTGCCTCTAGAGGACGAGTTGTCCGCAGCGGGACGGGAATGTTGAGATTTATTGAACCACAGCTTCTTTTGCCCCCTCTGATTCCTGGAGAAGGATCTTTGGGGGTTAGAGAAGCGGACTCCGACGGCCGACAGCGTCTTCCCATCCTTTTTGCTTTGGACAAGCGTGTCGTGAACTGATGAGCCAAATATGGCTGAGCCATCGTAAGGGGCATTTGCAAAGGACGCCTTGAAGGGATCCGTGAAGTCGCAAAGGCGGAGCCAGGAGTGCTGTCGCAAGACTACTTCCGCTCCGCTAGCTCTAGCGGCTCCTTCCGTGGCATGGGAAAGAAGCCGCATAGATGTATTTGATATGGACTTTAGAGTGGCCATTCGAGTCTCAAAAACCTTTTTGTCTGGGACCGAGATGGACTCCGGAGGGGCTGCAGCATATTCTTTAATTAAGTCACGCTGTAGCCTGATGGTGTGTGCCATGTAGTTCAGCGACCTTATGGCAAAGGTCGCTGAAGCAAACATCCGCTTCCCAATATGGTCCAAAGCCCGGGACTCCTTGTCCGGCGGATGGACCGAAGAACTTTCTTGGGGAAGTTCTTTCTTAGTGGCCGCCGCCACCAACATAGCATCAACCGGCGCACCTTTGGACCAAGAAGGCCTATCAGAAGGAGGGCTGAGGACCTTATCTGGGCGTCTAGGGATAGGCTCCACGGTGTCAGGCTCCTTCCAAGCCCTGGTGGTAATTAAGTCCACCAAGAGGTCAGCTGGGGGGGACACCCAGGAGGTAGATGGGCCTGCCTCAAAGGCCTCCAGAAATACGGACTCGTCCAGGGAGGGCTTTTGGGCAGACCACCCCCCTCTTATACGCAACATTTCCATGATGTCTCCAAATGAGACATCTTCGGGGGGTGACCTTGGGGAACACTCTGTATCATCCAAATCCGTATCCATGGTAATGGACTCAGGAGAGTCCAGGTGCCTCCTTTTGCACTGGTGCTTCCGAGGCACCTCTTCGGCGGGGCTGTCCGAAGAGGGCTCGTCCACCGGGTGGTGTTCCTCCCTAGGAACTAACTGAAGGCTTTGGGCAGGCTGTCCAGATGGATGGATGATCGAAGACAGACCCTGATACAGTGGGGACACGGGTGGATCCGAAGGCCCGGTCGGGGACCTGGATGACCTCGACAGTACCCTCTCCACCACCTCAAAAGCCGAGGGAGATTCACTGTCACCAGCCTGAGAAAGCAACCTCCTCGGCTCCGAGGATAGGATCGGGGTCAGAGCCGAAGCAATCGGACCCGAGGTAGTGGTGTGCTCCACTCCAATCGGCGCCAAAGACACAACCGCCCCCTCCGATCCGATGCTCAACCCTCGGCCCCGAGAGCTTGGATCCGACAAGCTCAAAGGTATAGTCGGCGTCGAAGACACTATCCCTGTCGGCGCCGACGTATCCCCGGATCCGAAAGGGCCTGGATCCGACAACTCCAAGACACGATAACGGGTCGGAGAAGGAGCGATCGGGGCAAAAATGGGGGCTGCACTCCCTCCCAAGGGGGGGGGGAGGCAAGAGCATCCCCATCTGCATCTGGGTCTGTAAAAATCTTTGCATCATCCGATCCATGTCCACTTCGGAGATGCTTCTAGTAGACCACGAGGAGGTAGTCGAGGCAGGCCGGGAGGGCCGCCTTGAAGACCTCGAGGGAGACCTATCCTCCTCCTCCGGCTCCAGAGAAAAGGAAGGTGAACGGAGCCAAGAGGGCAAGGATCCGAAGACCCTCTCAGGGGACTTCAAAATCTTTTCAGGCGGAGCCGAGGGATGAGACTCGGCCCGTCTCTTTGAAGTATGGCCCTCTCTCTCTCTATGTTTTTTCTTCTCCTTGTGGGAAGAAGAACCAGACTCCACAGAGCTAGTACCCGATAAGGGAGGTTGAGTCTCGGGTACAGCTAAGGGAGTAGCCGGTGCCAAAGCTACAGGAGTAGCTTGAACCAGGCTGGGAGAGGAAGAAGAAGCCGATTCCTGAGGGAGTTTTCCCACCAGGATCAGCTTGTTCTTCCTGTCCCTAAGTGCCCGGGGGCTAAAGGCCGCATACATTTGGCAGGCCTCCGACAAATGTGCTGCCCCCAGACATAAAACGCACTGAGTGTGGCCATCAGCTGGGGAAAGCTTGTGGCCACACTCAGTACATTTTGAAAATATAGCCTTAGACTCAGCAATAAATTCTCTCACACACACACCCAAACACTAAGGGGGGGAGGGGGAGAGACAAATTTAAACTAAGGAAAAAAAGAGTTTTTTTTTTTTTTTTTTAAAGTGGGTTTGAAGGATTCGACAGTAAAACAACACACACACAATTTAAAACTAGAAATAGCTATAGAAAAAGGAACAATCTCACCAGGCCAGGAGCTCTTCACTAAGAAGCAACTGTCTTTAGCCACGGCAAAAAACGATCTGAGGTAATGTGGTTGGTAGTAAGGGATTATGGGTAGGGGGAGGAGCTAGGAGCTCGGATCTTGAAGCTTGGAAAGCTGCCGGTTTGGATCCGAGGTCGGATCCGACTACCCACAGGTTGCAGATCAAATGAAGTAACTACTTCATATCCAGGTCTTATTAACTGCACATATGCTAATACTCTCCAGGGTGAAGAGTGCTTCCAAGGAGAAGAGTTCTTGTTGGGACTCCTGGCATTAAGGTGTAATACCTTTAGTTTATCTTGTGTAGAATTTACGATGCTGGAAGGTTTTTTAGAATGACATTGCCTAAAAAAGGCACTATAGGGGTGGATAATGATTTGGTCAATATCTGAAAACCCAGTGGGCACAGGTACAGACCCGCCCTGGCAAAGCAGTATGGTCTATCGATTATGTGTTCTCAAGCTGACAAATATTGGGCCCCAGTAGAATGACACCAGTAACTAAACCAATTGTTAAAGTCAATCATCTTTTGTTTATATTGTGGTATCATCCTTGGTGAAGGTAGAATGCTGATCAATGCTAGGCTCATACTTGCCTGGGGCATATAATCTGAAAGCTCTATCACATCCCTCTTCATATAGTCCAGGGAGGTATGTTTCAGGTCAATAACACCCATATGCTCTATGACAGAGTCATAATGATACCTGTGGTTCAGTATCATGAGTGCATATGTGATCTGGCAGATCTTTGCCCTTGATAGGCAACTTACTGTGATTGTCTTCTTGCTCAGCCTGGTGAGGGTGGCATCAGTGTGTTGCACAATGGAGTCTCCAATGAGCAATATATTGGGTTGTGTGGTGGTCTGCCTTAAGGGCTTAGATGATGATTCATTTTGAGATGTGGTTCTGTATGTCCTGCTGAATGGTGTCATTGTCGAATGTTTGGGAGGTTGCTGAGGGCAGCATATGGGTAGCTTTTGAAGTTTGGTTAGATTGCATTTAAGAGCCTCAAGATAAGTGAGTTTACATGTCTGATCCATAGTAGGTGCAGTGTGTGTGTGTTACTGGCAAACTGTTTGGAGATATCAGTGTCTGTATGGAAGAGCTTTGCCTCTAAAGACACAGTATAATTACATTTCTTGCATACTGTGTCAATCTGCCTAAGAATAAGGTGGTTGTCAGTAAACATGAGACAATTGCTACATTGTCTCAGGCTGTCCATTTCCACCAGGCTGGCTATGGAGAAGTAGGAAAGTGTACATCCATGGCTGTGGATTCTCTTTTTTGTGATATTAGAGGGGTGATGCAACCAGGGTTTAGAGCTCTTGGGCTGGGAGGAGAGGTCTAAGATTGATACAAAACAACACTCGTTGGGTAATATAGCAAACTAGGTACTCTTCACTCAGCTAGACACCTGAGAAAATAGTACAGGGAGTTTTATATGGAAAATTACAACTCCAGGTGCCTGCTTCTATGCAGGGTATTGCAAACCACTGCTACAGAGCTCAGCACAAGTTATAGGAGATGTGTTAGATATAAATCCAATCAGTAAACAGTAAAAAAATGCAGTATAAATGTATATATAAGATTCAGATTATTCAGAAATTCGCAATTCTCTCACAGTTTTGAGTGATACTACAAGACCAAGGTTACCAAGACTAAGTAATATGCCAACAGAAAAATAAATTAAATAAACGAGACTCAGATCCTGCAGCAATTTAGTATTCTCTCACTATTGTGAGTTATACTACCAGACTAAGGTTCCAGACCAAGTAAAATGCTAGCAGAAGAATGCAGTATAAATGTAATAAATGAGGCTCAGATCCTGCAGCAATTCACAATGTTCTTACTATTATGAGTTATACTACAAGATGAAGGCCCCCCAGACCAAGTAAAATACAAACAGTAAACAGCAGTAGAAATGAAATAAATGAGGCTCAGATCCTGCAGCAACTCACAATTCACCCACTACTGTGATGGATAGTACAAGACTAAGGTCCCAGATGAAATTAAACATGCAAACAGTTGACTTCTGGTTAAAACAAGAACAATGCAGAAAAGAATGATACACAATTCATATTAACACTCTGAATATTACAGTGTACACTATTTGAAATGGAATTATATAAAAAAGATGTCCAGTAGAATTAGCACTGGCAGGGGCTTGCAAACTCTAATTTACAGTAAGGGGTGGGCAGCTAAAAAGGCATCAAGTTTAAAAGCATAAGAGTTTGGTGAGTGGGCAGGAAAAAATTCCAAAAACAATGCACTTTAAGCAAGTTTTAAATTCAGAGCTCTTCATTTCAGGATAATGGTTGATCAAATATATTCAGTCTGTCATAAGGTCCTTGAATAATCTCCTATTAAAATTCTAACCATGAGAGATCTACTTAACAAAACTGTTTTTTTTTTCTCTTGTGTAATTAACTGGGGCAGACCACCCCCCTCTTATACGCAACATTTCCATGATGTCTCCAAATGAGACATCTTCGGGGGGTGACCTTGGGGAACCCTCCGTATCATCCAAATCCGTATCCATGGTAATGGACTCGGGGGAGTCCAGGTGCCTCCTTTTGCACTGGTGCTTCCGAGGCACCTCTTCGGCGGGGCTGTCAGAAGAGGGCTCGTCCACCGGGTGGTGTTCCTCCCTAGGAACTAACTGAAGGCTTTGGGCAGGCTGTCCAGATGGACGGATGATCGAAGACAGACCCTGATACAGTGGGGACATGGGTGGATCCGAAGGCCCGGTTGGGGACCTGGATGACCGCGACAGTACCCTCTCCACCACCTCAAAAGCCGAGGGAGATTCACTGTCACCAGCCTGAGAAAGCAACCTCCTCGGCTCCGAGGATAGGATCGGGGTCGGAGCCGAAGCAATCGGACCCGAGGTAGTGGTGTGCTCCACTCCAATCGGCGCCAAAGACACAACCACCCCCTCGGATCCGATGCTCAACCCTCGGCCCCGAGAGCTTGGATCCGACAAGCTCGAAGGTATAGTCGGCATCGAAGACACTATCCCTGTCGGCGCCGATGTATCCCCGGATCTGAAAGGGCCTGGATCTGACAACTCCGAGACCCGATAACGGGTCGGAGAAGGAGCGATCGGGGCAAAAATGGGGGCTGCACTCCCTCCCAAGGGGGGGGAGGCAAGAGCATCCCCATCTGCATCTGGGTCTGTAAAAATCTTCGCATCATCCGATCCATGTCCACTTCGGAGATGCTTCTAGTAGACCACGAGGAGGTAGTCGAGGCAGGCCGGGAGGGCCGCCTCGAAGACCTCGAGGGAGACCTATCCTCCTCCTCTGGCTCCAGAGAAAAGGAAGGTGAACGGAGCCAAGAGGACAAGGATCTGGAGACCCACTCAGGGGACTTCAAAATCTTTTCAGGCGGAGCCGAGGGATGAGACTCGGCCCGTCTCTTTGAAGTATGGCCCTCTCTCTCTCTGTGTTTTTTCTTCTCCTTGTGGGAAGAAGAACCAGACTCCACAGAGCTAGTACCCGATAAGGGAGGTTGAGTCTCAGGTACAGCTAAGGGAGTAGCCGGCGCCGAAGCTACAGGAGTAGCTTGAACCAGGCTGGGAGAGGAAGAAGAAGCCGATTCCTGAGGGAGTTTTCCCACCAGGAACAGCTTGTTCTTCCTGTCCCTAAGTGCCCGGGGGCTGAAGGCCGCACAAATTTGGCAGGCCTCCGACAAATGTGCTGCCCCCAGACATAAAACGCACTGAGTGTGGCCATCAGCTGGGGAAAGCTTGTGGCCACACTCAGTACATTTTGAAAATATAGCCTTAGACTCAGCAATAAATTCTCTCACACACACACCCAAACACTAAGGGGGGGAGGGGGAGAGACAAATTTAAACTAAGGAAAAAAGATTTTTTTTTTTTTTTTTAAAGTGGGTTTGAAGGATTCGACAGTAAAACAACACACACACAATTTAAAACTAGAAATAGCTATAGAAAAAGGAACAATCTCACCAGGCCAGGAGCTCTTCACTAAGAAGCAACTGCCTTTAGCCACGGCAAAAAACGATCTGAGGTAATGTGGTTGGTAGTAAGGGATTATGGGTAGGAGGGAGGAGCTAGGAGCTCGGATCTTGAAGCTTGGAAAGCTGCCGGTTCGGATCCGAGGTCGGATCCGACTACCCACAGGTTGCAGATCAAATGAAGTAACTACTTCATATCCAGGTCTTATTAACTGCACATATGCTAATACTCTCCAGGGTGAAGAGTGCTTCCAAGGAGAAGAGTTCTTGTTGGGACTCCTGGCATTAAGGTGTAATACCTTTATTTTATCTTGTGTAGAATTTACGATGCTGGAAGGTTTTTCAGAATGACATTGCCTAAAAAAGGCACTATAGGGGTGGATAATGATTTGGTCAATATCTGAAAACCCAGTGGGGACAGGTACAGACCAGCCCTGGCAAAGCAGTATGGTCTATCGATTAAGTGTTCTCAAGCTGACAAATATTGGACCCCAGTAGAATGACACCAGTAACTAAACCAATTGTTAAAGTCAATCATCTTTTGTTTATATTGTGGTATCATCCTTGGTGAAGGTAGAATGCCGATCAATGCTAGGCTCATACTTGCCTGGGGCATATAATCTGAAAGCTCTATCACATCCCTCTTCATATAGTCCAGGGAGGTATGTTTCAGGTCAATAACACCCATATGCTCTATGACAGAGTCATAATGATACCTGTGGTTCAGTATCATGAGTGCATATGTGATCTGGCAGATCTTTGCCCTCGATAGGCAACTTACTGTTATTGTCTTCTTGCTCAGCCTGGTGAGGGTGGCATCAGTGTGTTGCACAATGGTGTCTCCAATGAGCAATATATTGGGTTGTGTGGTGGTCTGCCTTAAGGGCTTAGATGATGATTCATTTTGAGATGTGGTTCTGTATGTCCTGCTGAATGGTGTCATTGTAGAATGTTTGGGAGGTTGCTGAGGGCAGCATATGGGTAGCTTTTGAAGTTTGGTTAGATTGCATTTAAGAGCCTCAAGATAAGTGAGTTTACATGTCTGATCCATAGTAGGTGCAGTGTGTGTGTGTTACTGGCAAACTGTTTGGAGATATCAGTGTCTGTATGGAAGAGCTTTGCCTGTAAAGACACAGTATAATTACATCTCTTGCATACTGTGTCAATCTGCCTAAGAATAAGGTGGTTGTCAGTAAACATGAGACAATTGCTACATTGTCTCAGGCTGTCCATTTCCACCAGGCTGGCTACAGAGAAGTAGGAAAGTGTACATCCATGGCTGTGGATTCTCTTTTTTGTGATATTAGAGGGGTGATGCAACCAGGGTTTAGAGCTCTTGGGCTGGGAGGAGAGGTCTAATATTGATACAAAACAACACTCGTTGGGTAATATAGCAAACTAGGTGCTCTTCACTCAGCTAGAGACCTGAGAAAATAGTACAGGGAGTTTTATATGGAAAATTACAACTCCAGGTGCCTGCTTCTATGCAGGGTATTGCAAAACACTGCTACAGAGCTCAGCACAAGTTATAAGAGATGTGTTAGATATAAATCCAATCAGTAAACAGTAAAAAAATGCAGTATAAATGTATATATAAGATTCAGATTATTCAGAAATTCGCAATTCTCTCACAGTTTTGAGTGATACTACAAGACCAAGGTTCCAAGACTAAGTAATATGCCAACAGAAAAATAAATTAAATAAATGAGGCTCAGATCCTGCAGCAATTTAGTATTCTCTCACTATTGTGAGTTATACTACCAGAATAAGGTTCCAGACCAAGTAAAATGCTAGCAGAAGAATGCAGTAGAAATGTAATAAATGAGGCTCAGATCCTGCACAATTCACAATGTTCTTACTATTATGAGTTATACTACAAGATGAAGGCCCCCCAGACCAAGTAAAATACAAACAGTAAACAGCAGTAGAAATGAAATAAATGAGGCTCAGATCCTGCAGCAACTCACAATTCACCCACTACTGTGATGGATAGTACAAGTCTAAGGTCCCAGATGAAATTAAACATGCAAACAGTTGACTTCTGGTTAAAACAAGAACAATGCAGAAAAGAATGATACACGATTCATATTAACACTCTGAATATTACAGTGTACACTATTTGAAATGGAATTATATAAAAAAGAGAGTAACTCAAACGTTGAGTCTAATAGGAGTGCTTTATCAGTTTGAGCTATCAATGTCCAGTAGAATTAGCACTGGCAGGGGCTTGCAAACTTTAATTTACAGTAAGGGGTGGGCAACTAAAAAGGCATCAAGTTTAAAAACATAAGAGTTTGGTGAGTGGGCAGGAAAAAATTCCAAAAACAATGCACTTTAAGCAAGTTTTAAATTCAGAGCTCTTCATTTCAGGATAATGGTTGATCAAATATATTCAGTCTGTCATAAGGTCCTTGAATAATCTCCTATTAAAATTCTAACCATGAGAGATCTACTTAACAAAACTGTTTTTTTTCTCTTGTGTAATTAACTGTATTTGTTGATTAATTGTTTGCATTTCTTACTCTTCTGCAGTTTAATATGTCCAATTTATTTTATACTTTCTTATACTTTATGTTCTGCTTTATAAATTGTAAACTGCTTAGCACTCAAACACACACATACACACACACACACACACACACACACACACACACACACACACACACACACACACACACACACACACACACACACACACACACACGCACACACACACGCACACGCACACACACACACACACACACACACACATATACATCTGTATAGGTTCCATTTGTTTGGTCAACAGAGTATTTGGCTGACATCTGTTCAGTCAAATGAATTTGGTCGACTGTACAGATAGTCGACTGGTGTGTGAGAGCACACAGTTCTTGGGGTCAGGGAATATTCCCTTTACCCAATTTTGTGCAATTTTAGAGTTAGTATTATATGTAATTAGCAAGGGTGAGGGGGGAACAGGGGTGCTTGCCCCCCCCCAGCAAAAAAAATATATTTTTATGCTTTTTTTAATTTAAGGTTTGTATTCTCTAAGGCTGTTTCTTGATGCATGCTTAGTAGTACATCAACATTTCCATTTTCAAGGTATCATGGTTTGCCTTTTAGATGTCGACATTTGTTATTTTGGTAGACCAAACGAAAGTAAACTATATCTATCTATCTATCTATCTATCTATCTATCTATCTATCTATCTATCTATCTATCTATCTATCTATCTATCAATGATGTGTGGTATTGCTGGCAGAAATACAATATCACTAGTGAAATACACTATCCACACTTGTAATATGGTAGAGGCATTGCACAACGAGGTATTCCATAAAGATGTTGCTTGAGTAAGCCAGTTTTCAGTAAGTGCATAAATGGATGTGAAGTTTTTTTGAAAGATGAGTGTTAAAGTACTGCTTCTGATATTACATTTTAATCATATCTCTCCAAAGATAACAAATATGTAGAGGGATGAAAAGTACACTTTCCTGATAAATACATTATTTAGGAATTGTTGCAGTTGCTCTGCATAGTCTATTGTTCCTCAGTCATATTGCCAGCTCATCAGTGCATGACAATAGAATGTGTGGAGGTCCAAATTTGCAGAACTCAGAGCTCTCTTGTAAGATGCTAATCTGCCTGTACTCCTAAAAGCAACTGCTTTTTTTTCTTATATTTTAACATAGTTTGAATATTTGCTGTTTGTATTAAAAAATAATTGCTTAACTATCTCCTGCAGGAAGAACTCCTATCGTTCACACAGCATGGCTTCCTTTTCTCCCATAGTACTAAAACTGCACTTCTGACCTTTATAGATACCATCAATAAAGCTAGAGATTATGACAAACTAGTCTCCTTCTCATTTGTAGAGTAGTCTAAAGCCATGAACACAATTTGTCACAATAAACTTCTACTCAAATATACTTGCTAGCTCTATCTCAGCCCACACTTGTATGATTCAAAGTTACTTGACCAGTAGGTATCAGTCAGTAAAATGGAACTCAACTCTCTCTCTCTCTCTCTCTCTATCTCCATCAGTGCCTCCCAGTCACCATCTAGTTACCACAAGGCTCTATCCTTTGTCCCCTACTCTTTAAAATTCTCACCAACACCTTCCACATATCCACACTACAGGCTTCCCTAGTACAATACGCAGATGACTCCACACTCATATGCACATCAGACAACCTGGCACATCTCAAAGAAATTTCTCAGGAAGCTTTAACAGGCACTAAAACATGGCTTTGTAACTCACAACTCATTCTCACCCGCCCCCCCCAAAAACTATTTTGTCCCCAAATCCCTCTCTCATGAAAAACAAAATTTAAAATCTTCTCTTAATAATACAACGATTGAAGTTCCTTTTCATAGCAAATTATTAGGGATGATAAGTGGATGATAATCTTAAATTTGATCTGCATAAATAAAATTGCATAAAAATCACCAATAATCAGGGATGCTTTATACAGCCAAAAACTTTCTTACTAATGCAATTAAAACTACACTTGCCACTACTTGCCTCCTCCCCTCATTACTTTATGGTCCTGTCATCCCTACTAACCTCTAGGCATCACTAAAAGCAAAACTTGAACAATGTTATAATAAAGTTGCCAAATTTGCAGCAAACACCCTTTTCAGAACACACCACTGTACAGCAATAAAAAGACTAAGCTGGTTAGAACTACCCCATCAACTAACATATAGACAGCTTCTTAACACCTATGAAATTATCCAGCATCCATTTGCTTGTCTGACAGCAAATACCATTCTATACAACTATGTTCCTATGCAGTCAGTATGACTCAATGACCAGAAATGTCTCTCTGTCCACAAACCTAATAAATCTGCCGGGCATGGTCTATACTGATACTATGTTGTTAAGGCTTGGAACCCTTTACCTATAACCATCAGGTCAATACCCTCCCTCCAGTCCTTTAAAAACATTCTGAAAGCCTCTCTAGCCAAAATCTGGCTCTGTTCTTGCTTAACACCAGCAAAAACTATATGCCTAAATATGAATTATTCATACCTTACACCTCCATATTCTCCCTTCTTTACTCACTTCCTAACTTCATTCAATTTCTCTCCCCTGACTCTCTACCCAAATATGTCATAAACCTGTTTTATTTTTAAATCTCACTTCACATTGTAATTCCTGTTTGCATTATACAAACGTACCATTAATTATTGTCATATAAGTCATATCAGTTTTTAACCAATCTTGTCACATTATGTCTAATTTGGTATAATTATTTAAGCTGTTGTTGTTTTTGTATTGTTTCTCACGTTTGTAAAATTACTGTTCTTAAAATGTTTTTGTAATACTTTGGATCTTTTTCCTTCCTTCACTGAAAATAAGTAGCTACCCAGTCAGACTTTCCCAGTAATCAAATGCCAATAAATATATAGATAATCTGTGTCATGATGAGTGTACCTTAAAGTTCTAACCTGCCTCAATGTATTTGGCACATACATATTCTGTCACGCTGCTTTGTCCACCTTTGCTGGTCTGCTTGCCTTGGGATTCCTCACCAAAAGGTCTTCCTAGTATTAAACACTTTTGAGGGTGATGTTGCCTTATAGCAGGATAGTGCTAACCGAATGGAAAATGAATTTCATGCTGTAGTGAGTACCCAAAGCAATCTTTCAAAATGCTAATGTCCGAATTGGTTGTAAATGTGTCTCCTTGGTGACTATCATAGGTTCATAGGTTCATAGGTTTATACTAGGCTATCTGCCCTAAGGCATTTATAAGCCTAGCCCAGAGTTTTGTGGCTTACGCCACCCCTTATGTTAAAAAATACTGTGCCCATTAGTTTGTTGTGCCTCTGTCCAGCAGTGACACAGAGATGATTCCCGGGGTAAACCTACGATCTGCCATCCACCGGTCAAGATTTCTCTTGAACAGAGCCAGCGAGGTGCTCTGCCTCACATGGACCGGGATTTTATTCCACAACATAGAGAGTCTCTGGGTGACAAATCTATCCCTCCAGCATGTCCTATTTATATCCGTGCTAAGGTTTAAGTCGCTTGCTCTAGTGGATCTGGTAGATTTGGATTTTTTGAGGTGGAGCATGTCCATTAATTCCTGGTTGGACATGGCCTTGTATGTCAGGTACAGGTCACCTCTGAGCAGACGGTATGCGACTGAATATAGCTGGAATTTCTTCAGTCTGGCAGCATATGACAGATTTTGGAGTCCCTTTATCCTTTTGGTAAGGAACTTTTGGGGTCTCTCCAATTGCTGCAGGTGTCGGGTGAGATACATCCCGAATGGGGCATTGTACTCGATCATTGGTCTGATAAGTGAAGAGTACAGGGGAACAATGACCTCACTTGATCTGGATGAGAATCCCTTCATGATCAGGTGGGCAATGTAGAAGGTTTTTCTAACCACTTTAGCAATGTGAGTGTCAAAAGAAAGGCCACTGTCAACCTGGGTCCCCAGGTCCCTGACAACCTCTTCTGTGCTTAGTGGATTGCCACCTATATGGTAGCTTGGGGTTACCTTGTTTTTCCTGAAGGGTATGACTATGCATTTTTTGGCATTTACCTTCAGGCCATGGCTCTGGCACCAGCTATCAGTTTCCGTGAGACCCCTCTGAAGGATATCTGTGTCTGATGTACTTTCCACTATGGCTCCCAGTTTGCAGTCATCTGCAAACTTTGTCAGCCATAGCCCTCCTATGTTTGCCTGTACTTCTGAGAAGTAGATGCCGAACAACAGGGGGCCAAGGACTGAGCCCTGTGGGACACCACTTGTGACGGCTTGGAGTCTGACATGGCGCCAGCTACTCTAACCCTGTGGGGTCTGTCCTTTAGCCAGTTTGCAACCCATCTTGTGACATATGGGTTTACATTTAAGCTGGTAAGTTTCTCTATAATACCCAAGTGGGGTATTGTGTCGAAAGCTTTGGCAAGGTCAAGGTAGGCTGTATGGACTGCCTTTCCCTCATCAATGGCCTTGGTGACTGTTTCGAAGAAGTCGACCAAGTTCAAAAGGCATGATCTGCCCTTGACAAAGCCAAACTGGGTTGGGTCCAATGTCTGCAAGTCCCCTATGTCTTTGTTTATGAGTTCCATTATGATCCTCTCCATAGCTTTGCAGACCAGGCTTGTTAAGCTTATGGGGCAGTAATTACCAGGGTCCGTAGAAGCACCGCCTTTGTGGAGTGGGACCACAGTTGCCGTACGCCACTCCTTGGGCACGTATCCTGTGGTAAGGCTAAGATTAAACAGCTGCCTTATGTGCAGGTTTAGTTCCTCATTGAGTTCGTGTAGCACACAGCCGGGGACACCATCCGGTCCCATTGATGCTGTGATTTTAGCTTTAGAGAGAGCAGCTTTCACCTGTGCATTGGAGATGTCTGGGAGGCTGCACTCCGCTGGGATAGTTATCTCTCCTTTTGGGGAGGAGAGGGGGTTGAAGTTTGCACTGAACCTGTCTGCCAGTATGTTGGCAATGTCTGTGGGTTCAGTGATTTTTGTATCATTTTGGACTAATTCTGAGCATATCTGGGAGTTTCCACCCAGGTTTCTAACATAGCTGAAGAAGGCCTTATGATTGTCTTTTGAATCTATGGCAATTTTTCTCTCAAAGTTGGCCTTGGATGATTTTATGAGTGCTCGTATTTTTTACTAATAATGATCAAAGGTGTCTTCTCTTTTATGGATTTTGCTCTATCATGTAACAGCTTTCTCCTCTTATTGTAAAGTTTGTTTATGGCTGGGGTCCACCAGACTGGATGTTTGCCCTTGGTGGAAAGAGTCTTGGTTTTATTAGGGATTGCCTGATCCATGCAGTCCTGGAGGTGTTCGTAGAAGGCATTTGTAAGGGCTTCCGCAGCTTGGGTTGTGGTTTCCACTGGTTCGGGGGCCTTGAAGGATACCACACCAGTCTTGAGTAGTGTGAAGTTTGCTTTAGAGAAGTTCTTCACTGTGGTCTTTTTTGTTTGGGGTGGGGGCGGGATGTGGATATCCAGTGAGATTAGTTTATGATCTGATATCACCAATGAGGGATATACTTCCGGTGTGGAGCATTTTGTCCCCATGTTTGTGATGATGAGATCTAGTATATTTTCTCCTCTTGTGGGAATGGTGACTAGTTGTTCCATGGCATTTGAATTTATGAACTCCAGGAACCTTTGGGCTAGAAAGTTTGGGCTTGAGTAATGTTCCCGGTCTATATTCCCATAGTTGAAGTCACCCAATATAATGGTGTTTGGAGATACATTTATACCCTCCAGTGTCTTCAGGAAGGCTGTGTGGGGTTCCTGAGTTTGAGAGGGTGGCCTGTAGCATGCTACAAATTGTAGAGCAGTTTTGCCTATGGTTAATTGCACCTGGATGGTTTTCGATGCTTCGTGCGTTGCCACCAACCTGGAGGTGTGGGTATCCTTGATGAATATGGATACACCCCCTCCTTTTGTGGTGTGGTCCGGGTTTTGGGGCCGGAACGCATGATATGAGGTAAAACCTGATAGTGCCGGGGTGCTCTCAGGAGCCTTGAACCAGGTTTCAGTCACAACACAGACATCGATGTTCTCCATACTGAGAAGGGCCTCGAGTGCGTGCATTTTGAGATTTAGACTTCTGGCATTGAGCAGCATTACGCTTAGTTTCTTCCCATTTTTGTTTTCTAGGTGGTAGGTTTAGAATTTGAGCCTTGCCTAAAAAAGGCACTATGGGGGTAGCAAGAGCCTTAGCCAATATCCGGAATCCCAGGGGTGACAGGTGCAAGCCGTCCCTTTCGAAGCAGCGTGGCTTGTCAAGCATGTCATCCCAGGCAGACAGACACTGGATCCCCTTTGAATGACACCAGAAATTAAGCCAATTGTTAAAGCTGATCATCTTGTCTCTATGTTGTGGCATCATTCTTGGTGAAGGAAGGATGCTGCTCAGGGTCAGGGTCATACCTGCCTGGGCTACATAATCAGAGAGCTCCTCTATGTCTCTTTTCATGTAGTCCAGGGAGGTACGTCTCAGGTCGTTCACACCAGCATGGACAATGACTGTGTCATATTTGTACTTGCTGTGGAGTGACCCGAGTGCTTGTGTTATGTGGCGGATTCTAGCGCCCGATAGGCAGCTTACTGTGACCCTCTCCTTGTTCAGCCTGGTGAGTGGGACGCCAGTGTGTCTGACTATGGAGTCACCTATGACAAATATGTTTGGTGTTGTATTTGGCCTTAAGGGCTGTGACTGCTTTGCACACTGATTTTGTGTTTTATGTGTTGCCTGTGGTGTGTCATGAGGTGGCGGTTGCTTGGGTGTCTGCTTTGGAGGCCTCTGCTGTTTAGGTAAATTTTGCTCAGAGCCTCCGAGTATGTCTTTGTGTGTTTATGTGTTTGATTCATTGTTGTGATAGCTTTATGTGAGACTGGCTTTGTGGTGTGTGTAGTTGCCTTCTCCTCCTGTCTGGTCTTGCCAGTCCTGAGTTGAGAGAGCTCAGCCTCCAGTTTGGCTAAATAGCTGCATCTCTCACAAGTATTTGTGTTATGTGGGAGGAGGAGAGGGTTGTCTGTGTACATGAGGCAATTGTAACATTGCCTCAATATTCCCAGATTCACCAACTGGACAGGAGAGGACGCCAGCATCTGGCCCTTCGACATGCTAGAGAAATTAAGAAGTTTGGGGTGTAACTGAATGAGAGAGGACTTAGTAAGGAAGTGGGTACTCCTGGGGGTTCGCTAGTGAGGGACTTTGTATAATACAGAAGTGCTAAGCCTGAAAAGAAGATGCTTTTAAGACAAGTGCTGAGCTTTTTTTTTTGGAGAAAAAAAAAAAAAAAGCTTTAGGAAAAAGTGCTGCGCTTTTTAGTTAAGGGATATACTGTTTAGATTACTAGTAGAGCAGTTCTAAGGGAAAAAATGAAGAACAGACTTTATGGAGCCAGATAAAGTTTAACCTTGTTAAACCGGCGCTGCCCGATGCTGCTCTAGTGGCAACTCCGCGCTAAATCACGCTAAAGCGTGCTTGATAGCAGGGGCTGGAAAGAGCCAGGAATTGACCCAATACGGCCAATAAAACTACAGTTTCAAGTCAGTAACCACTCCCACGGGGGGCAGGGGAGCTGCTCAATGTTTTTCACTGCCACTGATCAACAGAGAGACTTTCCCTTAGCCCAAGCAAAAATGGCCTCACAGAAACTTACAAACAGTTCAGGAACAGCAAGCCTGTAACTGAACTTTTTTAAATCTCAGAAAAGTGGGAAAAAGCAAGATTTTTTTTGTTTTGTTTTTTTCAGAGATAGCAGAGGTTCACAAGTAATATCAAGTTATAACAGTGCAGTAAATGACCCCACACAAGAGTGCTAGGTCAAAGACAGAAAATATGCAAGTTTTGAGAAAAAACTATTTTAAAATTAAGTGCAAACAGGAAATTCAGTAAACAGCTTTTGGTTGTGCTCTAAATACAGCTACTAATGCAGAAATCAAGTTTAACAAGCCAGAAAATGCTCAAACTAGGCAACTATGCAGAAAAACTTAGCAAATAAACAGAGAAAAAATACTTAAAATCTCAAAAGTGGCTCCCTTCTTCTCTCAGCGTTTTCTCCTCTTGATGGGTGCTTCACCAACAGCCAACAAGCCTGAAAAGACGCCAAACCCACGAGGCAACTAGGTTTTAAGAGAGGAAGATGAAGGAGATTTGGAAATTACCCCTACTGGTCAATAAAACTACAGTTTCAAGTCAGTAACCACTCCCACAGGGGGGAGGGGAGCTGCTCAATGTTTTTCACTGCCACTGATCAACAGAGAGACTTTCCCTTAGCCCAAGCAAAAATGGCCTCACAGAAACTTACAAACAGTTCAGGAACAGCAAGCCTGTAACTGAACTTTTTTAAATCTCAGAAAAGTGGGAAAAAGCAAGATTTTTTTTGTTTTTGTTTTTTCAGAGATAGCAGAGGTTCACAAGTAATATCAAGTTATAACAGTGCAGTAAATGACCCCACACATGAATGCTAGGTCAAAGACAGAAAATATGCAAGTTTTGAGAAAAAACGATTTTAAAATTAAGTGCAAACAGGAAATTCAGTAAACAGCTTTTGGTTGTGCTCTAAATACAGCTACTAATACAGAAATCAAGTTTAACAAGCCAGAAAATGCTCAAACTAGGCAACTATGCAGAAAAACTTAGCAAATAAACAGAGAAAAAATACTTAAAATCTCAAAAGTGGCTCCCTTCTTCTCTCAGCATTTTCTCCTCTTGGTGGGTGCTTCACCAACAGCCAACAAGCCTGAAAAGACGCCAAACCCATGAGGCAACTAGGTTTTAAGAGAGGAAGATGAAGGAGTTTTGGAAATGACCCCTACTGGTCAATAAAATAAGAAGTTATGTACCTACCATAACGTTCCATGTTAGTTGTCTTCTCTCGCCTTCTTTCTTGCTTGATGGGTTCGGAGCCGATCCCTCGGCTCTGACTCGGCACTTGCTAAGCTCGAGAGTCACTTTTACCAGCTCGAGGCAGCCCCATATCCCATGATGCAAGGCGGTAAGTACCCAGATCTCGTTTGATGACAAAGGGCAATAGCACCAAGCATAAAACACTTCCCAAAGGAAGAAAGAAAACTTACAGGATGGAAGAAGGACCAGGTCTGAATGGTCTTCAGCATAATAATTTCTTATAACAAGGTCTGTCCAGGCCTGGGGAAGGAGGAGGGTCAAGAAAGAAGGCGAGAAGACAACTAACATGGAACGTTATGGTAGGTACATAACTTCTTAATGTTAAGTTGTCAATCTCGCCTTCATTCTTGCTTGATGGGACCGTCCTAGCACCTCTATCCTGGGTGGCTCAATGGAACAGACTCTTGAGGACTGTAGAGCCAAAACTGGCTCTGTCCCTGGAGGCCAAGTCCAATTTGTAATGGGAAACAAAAGTGTGAGGAGTGGCCCAAGTGGCGCTGCACAAATAGTGTCTAAAGGAAGTCTAGCTTGAAAGGCTGTAGAAGTAGCTAAGCTCCTAGTTGAATGTGCTTTAGGTTTTGAGCACAGCTGTTTTCCCCTGAGCAGATAAATTTCAGAGATGACCGAAGAAAGCCATCTGGACAAGGTCACTTTAGAAACAGGAAGGCCTTTTTATTATCCGCATAGGAAACAAAAAGTTGATCAGATTTTCTAAACTTTTTGTTCTGTCCAATTAATATCTAAGTTGACGGTGGACATCAAGATAATGTAGTATTTGTTCAGCTCTGTCTGAATAGTTTGGGAAAAATACAGGAGATCAATGGATTGATTCAAATTGGTCTTTGAAGCGACCTTAGGCAAAAGGTCGGATTAGTTCTCAAAGATACACTGTCTTTGTGAAAAACCAAATAGGGGCCACGAACCGTTAGAGCATGAAGTTCAGACACCCTCCTGGCCGATGTAATAGCCACTAGGAATAAAGTTTTCCAAGAAAGAAATTTCAGGGAACAAGAAACAGCTGGCTCGAAGGGGGAAGAATCAAGGATGTCAGCACTAAATTTAGATCCCACTGAGGAGGAGGATTCCTGATTGGAGGCTTTAGTAGGAAAATTCCTTTCAAGAAGGCCCTGCAGAGCCTATGGGACATAATATTATGATCTGCACCCGACATGAAAGTTGGAGATAGCAGCCAATTGAACTCTGACTGTGGAAGAAGAGGAGCCTGCATGAAAAATCTCTGCTAAGAAGTCCAGGACTGCCTGAACAGGGGCAGTGAAAGGATCAATATTCTTGGCCTTAGCCCAATAAGAGAAACGTTTCCATTTGCTTGTATAAATCCTCCTGGTAGAGGATTTTAACGGTTACTATGATGTCTCTAACTGGGTTAGAGATCAAAGGAAGCCTGGCTAAGGAAGGAAGTGGAGCAACCATGCTGTGAGGTTGAGAGAAGGGATAGACCGGTGCAGCTGACCGGATTGGTGAATCAGAAGATCTGGCACTGGGTCCAGATGCCACGGCTGCACCAAAAGGTGATGATGGAGGAACAGGAACCAAACTTGTCGAGGCCAGTAAGGGCAATGAGAATCAATTTGGCTCTCAAAACGGTAGCTTTCTGGATAACTTGAGGGATCAGAGGAAATGGAGGGAAGGCATAAAGAAGTCCCTGGGGCCAATCCTGGGTCAGAGCGTCTCTGGGGATGGCCTGGTAGAGGGAAGAGACAGAAGAAGTCTGGGCATTTGCTGTTTTGGGGAGTAGCAAAAAGATCGCAACATGGACGACCCCATTCCAGAAATATCTCTTCCGCTATAGATTGCTTGAGAGACCACTCGTGAGGCATGAGAATAGCTCTGCTCAATCTGTCCGCTACAATGTTGGTTTTCCCAGGGATATGCATTGCTACCAGAAACCGATGAGAGGAGATCGCCCATTGCCATAGTCTGAGCGCTTCTCGACACAAGGGGTAGGACTTGGTTCCGCCCTGTTTGTTGATATACCAAACTACAGACATGTTGTCTGTGTGGACTGCAATTGTCCCTATGGGAAGAGAGTCGTTGAGGGCTTGCAACGTCAAAAGCACTGCTCTCATCTCCAGGACATTTATGTGCAGATGGTACTCGAATGGCTGCCACGTCCCATGAACCATCCTGCCCTGATAATGACCCCCCCCACCCGATCAGGGAGGCATCCATGGTGACAGTGGCTATCGGGGATGGGGGTACAAAGTACCTGCCTTGGTGAACCTGAGGAGATGTGATCCACCAAGCAAGATGATCTTTGCACGTCTGTGTCACCAGAATCTGGTGACGCATTGGAAGTTGTTGGTATGACCACTGTGTGAACAGCATCCACTGAAGAAGGCGCATGTAGAATCGAGCCAGGGGAAGAAGAGTAATGGCCGCAGCCATGAGGCCTAATACTTTTAGAACCATTCTGGCCTGTACTTTCTTGTTGGCCAGAATGATCCTGACATGACTTTGAATGTCTGAAACTCTTTGATCTGTAAGGGTAGCTGACATCCAAACAGTGTTTAAGTTTGCGCCTATGAAAGTAATAGACTGGAAGGGCGATAAGGATGATTTTTCGAAGTTTATCGAGATGCCCAAAAGAGTACAAAGCTTTATTGTGTAATCCCTGGCTTGAATAAGCTGATGCCTGGTGGTGGCTGAAAGGAGCCAGTCGTCGAGATACGGAAACACCTGGAATCCCTGACGTCTCAGGTGAGCCGTGACCACTGCCATGCATTTGGTGAACACTCTGGGGGCTGTAGTGAGACCAAAGGGCAGGGCTCTGAACTGGAAATGACTGGACCCCAGCCGAAAGCGGAGAAATCTCCTGGAGCATCTGTGAATTTTGATGTGATAGTACGCATCCTGAAGATCTATTGAGCACATCCAGTTGTCCTTCTGTAAGAAGGGCAGAATTGACTGAAGAGTGACCATTCGGAATCTTGTCTTCCTCACAGACTTGTTGAGTCTGCTGAGATCCAATATTGGTCTCCAGTCTCCCGTCTTTTTGGGGACCAAAAAGAACCTTGAGTAGATTCCGGGCTCTGAATGGTCTTTTGTAACTGGCTGAATGACTCTTTTTTGCAGTAGTTTTGAGACTTCTAACTCTGCAATTTCCCTTAGACCGGGTGGTACATCTGGAAGGGAATTTGAGGGGAAAGGACTTTCCTCGAAAGGAATTATGTAACCCTTGGATATGATCGACTGTACCCATCTGTCTTGAGTGAGGGAATGCCAGGCTTCTGGGTACAGTGATAATCTTCCCCCGACTGCCTCCAAGGAGGGACAGCCGGGCAACATCTCAGGGATGCTGAAAGGGCTTGTCAGAGAGAGGCTCTCTGTTTCCCTGGTTTTTGGACCCCTCTGCCTCTAGAGCGGCGTCTGTTGTTGTTACCCCCTCTGCCTCTAGGGGTAAACTGACCACGTGAATCCGGCGTGACTCCTTGGGATTTGCGGAACCACATTTTGCCACCTTTCTGTCCTTTGAGGTAAGGTCTAGAAGGGGTGGAAAAACGGACTCCTACAGCAGAAAGAGTCTTGCCGTCCTGCTCGCACCTGGTCAAAGTTTCCTTCACCTGAGGGCCAAACAAAGCTGACCCATCAAAGGGAGAATTTGTGAAGGACGCCTTAAAGGGATCTGCAAAGTCACATAGCCGCATCCAGGCTTGGTGTCTAAGAGCCACACCTGTACCTGCGGCTCTACTCGCTCCATCAGCAGCATATGATATTAGCCGCATGGAGGAGTTTGCAATAGAATTAAGGGTTCCTAGCTGCGAAGCAATTTTTTCTTGAGCCCCTGCAGCTGTAGGATCCTGTACTACTTCACCCAGCTCCTTAAGGATATCCCTCTGGAGTCTGGTGAAGTGACATAGGTAATTCAGCGACGCATAGCAAAGGTCGCTGAGGAAAACATCCGCCACCGTACCTATCCATGGTCCTAGAGTCCTTATTAGGAGGATGGACGGCACGGAAGGATCTGCAAGTTCCTTCTTGGTGGCAGCAGCCACCACCATGGCATCAGCGGGACACCCTTAGTGAGGAATTGCTTGTCACACGGGCAGTGATAAATTTTGAAGGCCTCCTAGGGACTGGCTCTACAGAGTCAGGAGCTGCCCACGCCTTCGGGCAATAACCTGCATAAGGGGGTCGAACGGCGGAGACACCCAGGAGGTGGAGGGTCGAGATCCAAACGCCTCTAGGTATACTGACTCATCCTCAGAGGGATTGTTGGTGGGCCAGTTTCCCCTCTGTTTAAGGAGTTCTAGGATGTCTGAGAAGGAGACATCCTCAGAGGTGGATCTAGGGGATCCCTCTGACTCATCAAAGTCAGTATCTGAAGTGATAGACTCGGGGGAGTCTACATGTTTCCTCTTACAAGTCCTCTTCCTAGGAGGATCTCCCAAAACATCAGGAGAATCCTCGGAAGAGGGGGAAATTCCCAATGGGGAAACCTGAGGCGGAGGATCTCTGGGTCCTGTAGCAAGAGAAGTGGCAGAGATGTCAACAGGCACTATTGAGGGAGGAGCTAAGGGAACAGACTGCTGACTGATACCAGTGGCCAGCACACTCTTCATCACCTCGAATGCTCCCCTCCCAGGCAGGTCCGAGAGAACCCGTTCCGAAGAACTAGGAACTCCAGGGACCACCGAAAGGGAAGTCTCCGAGACAGATGTCGGAGCCGAGCTCACCAAGGCCGAGGCTCCAAGGGGAAGAGCGGGTTCGGACAAGGGTCCGATGCCACTCACCCCCTCGGAGGAGACCATGGAAGCCCGCCACCGAATCCCTCTAAGGAAGGTCTCAAGAGGAGATAAGAGTAGAGGCTGAAGGAACAGAAGGGGTATCTGTCCTCCAGCCGTAGCAGTAACCATTCGAAGACTCCAACTCCAAGCTCTGGGGTAGAGTTGAAGGAGGAACTGTAACGGGTGTGGACCAATAGTCATCTGTTGAGACGGACTATGTAACATTTGGGCCAGTGCCTGTGACTTAAGTAATCTACTGACCACTCTCTAAGTCATGGTCAGAAAGCCTGGATGACCTTGAAGATCGGCTCCGATGGCTCCGTTCGAAGGAGAGGTGAAGCCGGAGCCGAAAGTATCGGCTCCAAGGAAGGAGACCTCGACCTCTTCCTGGAAGGAGCCATCGGAACCGATGAAACTATAGAACCTGTCGGAGCCGACAACTTATCGGAGCCGACAGGTAGCCTCGATGCATCGGCTCCAGCCGGAGCTGATACAGCCACAAAAGTAACGGTGTCAGAGCCGATCGGAGCCGACACCGATGCCTGTGCCACATGGTGGTCGGAACCGATCGGAGCCGACACCGAAGTGGTCGATGCAGAATCGGCACCGATGGGAAGGCTTAGTTAAGCCAGAATCGGCTCCAGCCGGAGCCGATCTCGACTCAGAACGAGTCGGAGCCGAGGCCGCAGGCTTTGACACAGAAGCCTGGGCCTTGGAAGATTTGGCAGTCTTGGATGGAGCCGACTTAGCCGGAGAGCCCTCCGGCTTAAGAAGGCCCCTAAGTATTAATTTGTTTCTTCTTTCCTGCAGGACTCTCTGGCTGAAGGAATGACATATAGCACAGGAGTCCTGCAGGTGAAGAGGCCCCAGGCAATACAGGCAAGAAGTGTGACCGTCTGTCAGAGACATCTTCTGACAGCACGAGTCACACTTCTTAAAACCTGAGACCCTCTCTTTTGACATGGTGTAACACAACACACACACACACCAGTCAAAGAATTAAATTAAATTAAATACACCAAAAGGGTATAACTAGAAAAACACACACACACACCCTAACAGGGGGGGGGGTGGGATGGGTAAAGTTTGACTAAAAAATAAGAAGAGACAGGGAATTTTCTGTCAGAAAATCTTTAAAATTAACTTAAAACTAAAATTTAAAGGGTTTTAGTAAAAGGCTAAAATATCAAAGTAGTAAATCACTTACCAGGAGCTGGTAAAAGGAGGACCTCATAAGCGAAGCGGCAAACGAGATCTGGGTACTTACCGCCTTGCATCATGGGATATGGGGCTGCCTCGAGCTGGTAAAAGTGACTCTCGAGCTTAGCAAGTGCCGAGTCGGAGCCGAGGGATCGGCTCCGAACCCATCAAGCAAGAATGAAGGCGAGATTGACAACTTAACATCTACAGTTTCAAGTCAGTAACCACTCCCACGGGGGGGCAGGGGAGCTGCTCAATGTGCCACTGATCAACAGAGAGACTTTCCCTTAGCCCAAGTAAAAATGGCCTCACAGAAACTTACAAATAGTTCAGGAACAGCAAGCCTGTAACTGAACTTTTTTAAATCTCAGAAAAGTGGGAAAAAAGTAAGATTTTTTTGTTGTTTTTGTTTTTTCAGAGATAGCAGAGGTTTACAAGTAATATCAAGTTATAACAGTGCAGTAAATGACCCCACACAAGAGTGCTAGGTCAAAGACAGAAAATATGCAAGTTTTGAGAAAAAACGATTTTAAAATTAAGTGCAAACAGGAAATTCAGTAAACAGCTTTTGGTTGTGCTCTAAATACAGCTACTAATGCAGAAATCAAGTTTAACAAGCCAGAAAATGCTCAAACTAGGCAACTATGCAGAAAAACTTAGCAAATAAACAGAGAAAAAATACTTAAAATCTCAAAAGTGGCTCCCTTCTTCTCTCAGCATTTTCTCCTCTTGGTGGGTGCTTCACCAACAGCCAACAAGCCTGAAAAGATGCCAAACCCACGAGGCAACTAGGTTTTAAGAGAGGAAGAGGAAGATGAAGGAGTTTTGGAAATGACCCCTACAGGTCAATAAAACTACAGTTTCAAGTCAGTAACCACTCCCACGGGGGGGGAGCTGCTCAATGTTTTTCACTGCCACTGATCAACAGAGAGACTTTCCCTTAGCCCAAGCAAAAATGGCCTCACAGAAACTTACAAACAGTTCAGGAACAGCAAGCCTGTAACTGAACTTTTTTAAATCTCAGAAAAGTGGGAAAAAGCAAGATTTTTTTTTTGTTTTGTTTTTTCAGAGATAGCAGAGGTTCACAAGTAATATCAAGTTATAACAGTGCAGTAAATGACCCCACACAAGAGTGCTAGGTCAAAGACAGAAAATATGCAAGTTTTGAGAAAAAACAATTTTAAAATTAAGTGCAAACAGGAAATTCAGTAAACAGCTTTTGGTTGTGCTCTAAATACAGCTACTAATGCAGAAATCAAGTTTAACAAGCCAGAAAATGCTCAAACTAGGCAAGTATGCAGAAAAACTTAGCAAATAAACAGAGAAAAAATACTTAAAATCTCAAAAGTGGCTCCCTTCTTCTCTCAGCATTTTCTCCTCTTGGTGGGTGCTTCACCAACAGCCAACAAGCCTGAAAAGACCATCATATCACATGTCATGGTTCCCAGTTGCACACATTAATGTATATTGCCCATTATAATGAATTTCACAAGGGCAAGCTGTCAGTAGCTACTAACACATTCTTCATGTCAAAGATTATACCATTAGTTAGTGATGAACCAGAAAACTATGCTGCCATATTTTTATAATCAACCAAACAAGTGCAGGAGCAGTGTAGGAGATGTGGTAGAAAGTATAATTGTAACTTGTCTGGGGTGCGGTGGGACTGGTAGAATTGGATCAGTGTGGCACACAGAAAAGGTGGGCGTGGTGGCTCCATGAGGGTTTCTAAATAACAGTTATAGATTGATGTTATAATATTTTGGGAGGAAGGCTCTGTCTGAGTTCTTAGACTTCACATTTAACTGTTCTTTATTCATCTGGCAGATTGGAACTCAGCTTCCACAGACTATGAAGGTGGGCTTAAGCCAATGCTGAATAAATCATAAGCTGGGACACTGCTACCTACAGGTGCCAGTACCTGTATCTTCTGTTTACAGATCCAAGGAATGACATTAAATATGTACTGTTGTGAAGATTAAGTAGCACAATCGTAATTTTCCTCTGCCACACTGGCTCAGAGCATGTTTTTTTCATTTGTTGCATCATATGAGGCTTCATTTTCTGGCATGGAAGAGACATAAACCTTTTCAGAATGTGATCTGTGTTCCACCTGAGAACACCTTCTGTCATGCCACCATGAAGGCATTAGAGAGGCCTGGACTGACCAAAAAGTAGAACTGTATATAAGTCATCAACTTGTTATAGTGTAGCCATGTTTCACTCTGAAAAGTTTACTTGAAATAAAGCACAAAGAGGTGTTGCTTCAATGGTACAAGAAATCGATATATAGTTTCAAAATATACTAATGTCTTTGGTGTCAGATAACAGTATAACTAATAAATGCCTAATGCCTCACTAAATTGTCCAGGTTGTCACAGATTATTGTGATATCTGGAAGTCTGATTAAGTAGCAGCAGAACAGACTTGTCTAGGTTTGAATATTTCAGTTATTTGTGAGGCAATTCATGAGAAATTCATAAGAAATGCTCCTGTGTCATAGTAGTCTTGAACAGAAATACCCCACAGTTCAGTTCATTAACATATTTTGAAAATGATATGCAAAACATGGGTAATCTGAAAAAGTGAAATAATTTTCAGCAACATTTGCCTTGTGGTGGCTATGTAGTGCAAAATGATAAAAGCATTAACACAATCTGTTCACTAGTACCTACCTATGAACCTATGAATCCTGTCAACCAAGGTTTAGCTAGTAGCCTAAGTAATGGATGAGTAAACGATCTATTTTAGGGTGAAGAGTACTTCAGTGTGATGGGGGGGGGGGGCTCACTGAGGTGGCACATTCCACTAGTGGCACTATAGGCAAAGCAAATGGCAAAAGCCAAGAAAGTGGGTGGGCACAGAGTGGTGTGCATCTGCATGGGTGGTAGCAGCTCCCTTGTAGTATTATTGTACCCCACCTAGATTATGTAGTTTTCCATGTCACAAGCTGGTTAGGCACACACCAAAAGGTCCAATGTGAGCAGGGTATGCAGTTCTGCATGATGTCTTGCTCCTCTCCACCTCCCACAGTCACACATCCCAAATATCCTTCCACCTCTGCCACACCTAGGGTAGGGTAGTACAGAGAGTGGAGAATGAGTGGAAGAGGGAGATAACTGGTGAGACACCAAGCAGCTGATGGTCAAGCTATACTGTTTGAGATCCCCTACCAAAAAGTCTGCATTGCTGAGAGACTGGCACTGAAACCTTAAGTGCTTTGGCTGCAGATGCACTCATTGGCTTCAAGAATGACACACTCAGTCTTGGTATTCTATTGTTTGTTGTCGCTTGCTTGCTTCTGAATGCCATTTTCATTATAGTACATCTACAATTAGCAACCTTCAAAACAGACAGCAATCACAATTTAGTCTGAAGCAGATAATTACACAAGAACTCTAATAATCACTTCCTTTTCTTACCTACAATAACATTTTTGTTATTCTCCCTACTGTAATTCCACAGGGTTGGGGGTGGTATAGTTAAGGTGTTTACCTCACAATCACAAGGTACAGGGTTTGCTTCTCACCTTTGAAAAGGGGATTGCCAAGGGTTAAATGGCCCACAAGGGCAGCTAGCCTAATACTTACTAATGAAGAGAATAGCTTTTATTTCCTCTTATTTCCTTCTAATTGTCCCATCTTACCATAAACTTACATACCAAGAGCAATAAAACTGAATTTCCTTTCTTTTCTCATCTAATCTTTCATTAACTACTATCTGTAGATGTAAATGCATGGCACATTTTCAAAACTCAGCCTTTTGTAATCTCTGATTATATATACATTGTAATTGTCTACTGTAATCAGTTGTGCTTGTATTGACCTAGTTTGTCTATTTTACTATTTTGTTGGTTGCCTGTTCGTCATACTACACTGTTGAAAGTTTATTCCTACTTATACTGTGGAGCTTTTCTCCCCAGGCCTCCACTGAAATGGGATGCTGTTGCCCAGTCAGACTTTCCTAGTAAACAAATACTAAATAAATAAATAAATAAAAACGTGTAAAAGTAACCACTATTTTAAGTTACATTACTCTGAAGAAAACAGTACTTGAACAAAATTATACAAACAGATTTATTTAAAGATATTTTTGTACTGACTCTAACTTTCTGTGAAATGCAGCTATCTGTTTAAAACAGAAATACATAACATTTTTCTAAGCATGCCTTCTTAGCACTGTATTATTAATTTGTTTGTGTCTTTTTTTCCCAGTTAGGGGTCGCCACAGCGGAACTCCGGTCCGCTAATGATTGGCAGTAGAGGTTTACGTACTGGCTTGCCGGGCCTAACGCACAACCTTCAACAAAGGAACGCCCATTCACGCATGTCGCTACTCAGAAGATGCTCTAACTGAGAATTGAACGGGGAACGTCTAACTGTGAGGCGACAACGCTACCGCAGCACCACCACCGCAGTATAGCACTGCATTATTAATAATCCTCATATTTTAGGCTGGTGAAAAATGATCACTTGACAGAAGGACTTTGCAGATGGTGTTTGTGCTGGCGAGAAATTGCTGATGCCTGTACAATAGGTTAACCAACATGCTGTGCAATTCTAAGGCTTTGTTCTTCATAGGCTATGATACTGTCATTGTGCAAAGCTGTCTGGGAAGGAATAACAGCAGCAATATAGGCAATTATTGATACAGTAAACAAATGTAATGGTAATGCAGGAATAAAAATGTAGAAATCCCGGACAGATGTTAAGTGACAAGATATATAATTTCTTAGCCATTCTCTGTCACACACATTCCCAAGGCCGCACCTACAATAGATACCTCCTTGTCTAGTGTGGGCATCACTGATGTGACTGATGACTGTCAATGTTTAGCCAGTGCCATTTTTTGTTAATATTGATGAATGTGGCATAACAGCACATGTGCTTAGTGAAGGCCTGACACTAATCATGAAAGAGTTTGCATTCCTTCCTCTTTCCATTTGCATCCACATTTTTATTATTCCTGTTCAGAACATGCAGAAGGGAAATAGCTGACCCTTTCACTACTTTCTACAGGGCATGCAGCATTCTTGATGTGCAAGTGTTTTTCTAACCTTCGTTGGTCATATGCCAAACATCAATCCAGTATTTATCATGGGTTGGTACTATGTGTATGGCAATATGCTAATCTGTGCTGACACTGGGTATCTGTTCATTAGACTTTTCTGTTTTTCAGTGCTGTTTGAAGTCATTACAGATGGATCACACTAGTGCTGACAACCTTATTGCTGTAGGTCATGTACACAAAATGGAATAAAAGACAAACTGTAAGTAAATATTTATGCTGTGGTGTAGCAGTAACATGGACAAATCAATGTCCCGTAACAGATAAAATACCAGGAAAAGGTCAATGATTTCATATCTCTGCATAGCTCTATGAAATACAATGCAACAGAACATTTTAAAGTAAATAGTTATGTTGTGGAACAATGTTTGCATAGAAAAATTGCTATCCCATAATACCCAGAAAAGCTGGATACTGTTAATGAAAATGATTTCTTTGCTCTACATATGTTATCAAATAACTTGTGAATCCGGCGAAACAAACAGCTGAGCAGCATTGTCCATCAGCAATGAGCTTTGTTTTCATTTGGAAAACTAATCGGAAAACTGGGTTGTTTCCATAACTACACTACCTTCACTGTTGGAGCCAGGCAAATTGTGTTCAGGATGCTTTTATGTATGTTTTGAAATAGTTCATTGATTTATTCAGTCATTTCTGGAAATGCAGCAGTCATGTAGGGCTTCCATCAGAAAGCAATATGCAATAAGCAAAAAATCTCCAGCAGAACCACAGAATTTCGTGGAGTCTTTTTACACACGATATGCAATAACCACAAAAACGATTCATAAAGGCAGTGATCCACACAGCAAGTGGCCGTGCCATACTACCTGATGGCCTAGTCAGCAAATCCAGTGTACAGATTAACAAATTTACCAAAGTGGCGGTGATGTTCCATTTACAGAACATTTCCAAGATAAAGCACCATCTAATTCAAGCCGATCTCTTCAAAGTCATTTATGCGTTAAGTGCTTTCTAGTCTTGACTATTGCAATGCCCTTTACCTGGGTCTTCCCAACCCTGAACTGGCCCATGTATAGATGGTGCAGAGCTCTGTGGCTAGACTATGCACTGGTAGAAGTTGTTACCACTATATTATCTCTCTTCTGCCTAAACTCCATTGGCTGTCAGTTTATTTTAGATTTATCTGCTAGATTGTTTAGATGGTATATTTTGTTTATCCATACCTTGGGTAGCATTTATCTTATGATTTTGGTTGTGCCATATAACCCTAACCATTCTTTGCATTCTGCCACTCAAGAGTTACTGCTGCATCCACAGATGCATCTGGAAAATTCTGGTGTTCATGTTTTTACCTTTCAGGCTCCTGCCCTGTGGAATTTACTTCTTGGTGACTTTAAGAGTATGCCTCCTTACCTGCTTTTTGCTGGTTGCTTAAAACTTACCTTTTTTTGTGATTGCCTATATAGGGATGGGATAACTAGTGCAAATCTGTGACTATAATTTATTGCTGTTAAATGGCTCTATTTTACATATATCTCTTACACATATTTTCTGGTATTTATTTAGTGTGTTATTATTCACCTACATAAAGATGACGTAACAATGAGCACTTCCTAAAACACATAGGTTTATAGGTGAATACTAGGCTAACTGCATTGAAGGGACATTTTAATTCTTGCGAATAACCCTATATCAGAATCAAAACTTGCAGATTTTGTTGATAAGGTGAAGGCCTTAACCATTAAGACAAACCCTCCCCGAGGGGAATGCAAATCAGCAATAGCAAAAATAATGCACTGTCAACTTTCACTGGTGCTTACTGGAACAAACACACACAGGACATATCTGGTGTATGAAGAAAGGTGCAATTTAAGACTATTATCACCCGGTTAATTCAATCAAAGAGCAACACAGTTGTGTACGAGTTATGAATCATAGTTTTTCTGTCCCTGAAAAGTCCATGATCAAAACTTTCTGATCTGTGTTATAAAATATATTTGCAAACCAAAGGTAATCAAGAAAAAATAATACTTTTACATTCTTTACAAAGAAATATACAGCCTTATGAAGTGGGCTAACTTTTCTAGTCAGAAATGATATAGGAATCATTCATCTCATCAGTCCTGAGATCCAGGTGAAGAGTCATTGTCAGTTTGAGGTTCATCGCCAAATTTGCTCAAATTGCCTTCTTCCTAACCAAAAACATCAGGCAGTACCTTGCACTGAGTATCAATAATGTCCTCATTATTCAGTGGCAGTATCAGAACCTTGCACTGAGTATCAATACTGTCCTCATGTTCAGTGGCAGCATCAGTACCTGGCACTGAGTATTAATACTGTCCTCACATTGTGTGGCAGTATCAGTACCTTGCACTGAGTATCAATACTGTCCTCACATTGTGTGGCAGTATTAGTACCTCACACTGAGTATCAATACTGTCTTCACGTTCAGTAGCAGTATCAGTACCTTGCACTGAGTATCAATACTATCCTCACATTGTGTGGCAGTATCAGTACCTTGCACCGAGTATCAATACTGTCCTCACATTGTGTGGCAGTATCAGTTATTTCTTTGAGAGCTTTGTGGATAGAAACCTGTACTCAGGTCATTACTCTAATGATTTTGTATCTCTTTATTTCTTTGCTTTTGTTTACCTGGGAAGTCTAAATGGGATGGTAACAAATTTCAACAGGGGCCTGGAGAGAAAATCTCAGAAACACAGAAAGTAGATACACAGTTACATTATATAGACAATGTCAAGAATGGAAACATGCTACTAATAAAACTATTAAAATTGCTCAATAGAGTACAAATCCACAAAAAACATTATTGAACTTCAAGGAGTAATAAAAGGATGTTTGAAATTATACAGCTAATGGAATCAAGTGGATATTATATGCATTACAGTAACATTTTCAAAAGTTAATCAAATACTGAAAGAATATGTATTGGGCATGTATACTGAGCAGAAATGAATAAACATTGTATGTAGGTATGTGTATTAGCAAGGTAGCCATTTGAAATATCTGTACTTGCTTTACTGAGTCCAAAGAAGGGGATACTAAATGCCTAAAAATCCAGACTTGAATATACTAATTCCAAGATTATCATTTCTCAGAATGCTCCATTTTCTCAGAGGTATGTCAGTCTCAGAGTTGGTATATAAACGTTTGGGGAGTGTTGGAGGGCTTGCTCCCTTCAAAAAAATATGTGCACAGGAGAAGACCGGTGTTTGATATTTGCTCTTCTTCAACATTTTCCTTTTTGTTATTTTTTTGTTTGTTTTGTTTTTTTTGTTTTCCAGGGATTTGATAAAGTTAGTCTTGATATTTCAGTAGGGTGCCAAATAATAAAGTGTAAGTTATAGCCTGAGAGAGAGGCACAACATAATAGGAGGAGAGAGAGAGTCAGAGAGACAAAAGGATAGAGAAGGAAGGAAGGGGGGTAATGGGGTAAGGACAGAGTAAAGTTAAATGGTACAGTAAGGATCAAGTAGAAGCAAACTTGGTTAGAGTTCTTCTTGACAACCCCAAGAAGTAAAAATAGTGAATGAGGATAAAGAGGGGAAGAGTGAGAGAGGGAGAAGAAGAGCACTGGACATCTGAAGACACATGGATGGAGAATAATGCGAGAGGAGAAGGCTGAAATGATAGCTGGTATATTAAATAGTCATTAAAAAGTACATAATGGAGTGGAGATTTTATAATTCTAGTCAGTGTATAAAAATATGTTCATCATTTGATCACTGCTGCAGTAGCCTTAGTTATATGGGTTATATCCTACATAACATATACAAGCCGGCCAGCTTCTGAACTATAAGGCTACCTTCCACACACCCAAGCCATTATCAGTCTGAGCAAAGCTGAAGAAAAACAATGATATGGGTGCCAAGCCATCTGGAAATTTCCTGCTGCTAATGAGCACATCTCTAGCTGGATTTTGAGAATCAATGATCAGCTAACAGTTCTCCATTGCTGGGCAGATAAGTTCCTTTCAGGGAATAAACTTTCTTCATTTTATTTTTATGACAGAAACTTAACTTTTTCTGTGAAATAAAATACTTTAAGCTGGGAAAAATATTTTAATGGACTGCAAGTGGACTTGTAGTCACTTCTTACTGCAAAGTGTGACTTTATATTTGTAGGAAAAAAAGTTGTTAAGACTAAGATTATTGTTTCACTAACTACTGCTGTCAGTCTTACCTACACTTCAAACATCATTTACAGCTTCACCATGGAAACCTATCTGTTCCTTAATTCTTCCTTCTTCCAAACACAAAAAGAAGAACATTTCCAAACAGCCTTTCCACTTCAGCAGTCAGCAAATTTGTCTCAGCTGCAGATGAGTGACTGTACTGTGGACATTTCTGATTCCTCAGACCATTCCTTGGCTCCATCTGGTGAAGTCCATACAGCCACCATGGACAAGAGATTAGACAAGTCCTCTGCTGCTGTTGGAGTGCCCTTGGTGGGCCAAGGAGGACTATTATTGTCAGTTTTGGAGGAAGGAGCAAGGAATACCTCTGTGACTAGATGGACTGGGATGCCTCTCCCTCAGGGATGATTTGCTTGTTAGGAGTCGGTCTACTTCTATAGAAGTTCCTGTCAAAAAGAAGAAGAAAGTTAGACATTTATCTTCCCCTGTCTCTGTTACTTTGGACAAAAGTTAATTATTGGTCTTATCTCAGTGTTTAATGCCAGTTTTGGTGTTACAGGTAAGTAAAAAAGGAATTCTTCACTTTCTGAAGATTTTCAGGATATTGAACAGGAAAATGTATTTGAGGGGATAACTTCTGTTTCTGCTCCTCAGGTATCTGATTCTGACTCTGAGGAAAGTGTTTCTTCTGGTAGTCCCTTAGAAGAACTTTCTTTTTCTGCAATCATATCCACAATGAATCAATTGTTTCAGTGGGAACATAATAACACTTCACTGTCTTTAAGAAATGCTATGATTTATTACACCTGGAACTTCCTGAATTTGGAATATATTTCAATGCAGCCTGACATCCAGCCTGCTGCCATAAGAAAGAAGACAGATTGATAAAGTTCCTCATTTTTATATAGTTTTATTTTTAACCCCAGATCTGACCCAGCAGTTATTTCCTTGGTAAATCCCACTGCTGCTGCTGCTAAACATTTAGCAAATGCTAATCTATACCCCTCTGATAAGAACGGGAAAACCTTTGAAATATTTTGGAAAACAAGTATATTCTTCTGCCATACTTATTCTTAAATTTTTTAATTGTCAAGCTCACATCTTAAAGTTTGCGCTTGCTTTGAGAATATCAGGAGCACTATAGCTTCTTTTCCCCTCACCTGGGGGAAAATCTACTTTGTTTAACCTTATTGCTTCAGTGTCCCAAGTCACTCAAGTGCCTAAACATTCTTTAAAGTGTTCTTACGATTCAAATTATGCCTCTTCCAGATTCATCAGGGATACAGATGGCAGTGGGAATCCCTCACTCCTTTTCAGGGGATTCCTTCTCATCTGCCAGAAAAGACTTTATTTTCCCTTCCTGTCATTCAGCATCTGCTGACTCAGGGTATAATAGATGCTGCCCCTCCTTTTTGCTAGGGAAAGATTTTTATTCAAGAATGCTTCTGGTACCAAAGAAAGAAACAGGATTCCCTGAGACAAGTCTTTGATCTTTTCTTTTAAGACTTAATGTTTCAAGGTGTGAAAGTTCCAAAATTCAAAAAGCTGCCCTCTCATGTCCTGTTACGTATCATTTCCCCTTTAAATTTTTTATTGACCCTAGATTTAAAAGATGCTTATCATCATATTACTATACCACCAGATTTCAAATATTTCTTAAAGTTTCTGTGCCTGGGTCACATTTATAGTTCTGTGCATCACACTTTGGGTCATCCACTGCTTCAAGGGTATTCACAAGCTGTCTAGCTCCAGTGATAGCCTACTGCAGACTGCGTGGTATTCATATTTTTCCTTATTTAGATGACTTTCTTATACTTGTTGTTTATACTTGTAGTCTTTTTAAACTGTCAAGAATCTTTCACATGGGTGAATGATCTCCTTCTCAGATGGGATTTCAGGAGAACATCCAAAGTGTTTAATTGCTTCTCAAATTATTGTTTTCCTGGGCTATCTCCGAGTCCTAGATACCTTATTTCAAAAACATTCTTCCATAGGAAAAAGTAGACCTATATCTGGATCTATTCCTGAGTTTTTCCACTTAGTCCAAAATTTCAGCAAGGGAATTTGTCAGGATACTAGGATTCATGGATTCCTCTGATCAGACTCCACATGTGAAAAAAAATCAGTGGTACCTGAAACCAGTATGTTCCTAACATTAACATTCATTGACATTCCAAATTCTTGTTTTGGGATTTGTAAAAAAGGAAACTCCTTTGGTGGAGAGACCAGGTTTATGAGAATCCAAGTCTTCAGTTTTCAATTCCAGCTCCAGCATGATCTGTAATAACAGGTGCCTCAGACTTTGATTGGGGAGCAGTGTCTATGGGGATAAAAGTGCAGGGTCTATGGAACAAAAAAGACAAGCCAAAACATATAAATGTGAAAGAGATGTTGGCAGCTACAAATGCTCTCAACTCTGTTAGTTATCTTTGATTCCCAGGATTTTTACAGGTAGTTACAGACAACTCCACAGTAATGTGGTACATAAACAAACAGGGTGGGATCTGGATCTTAACATCTGTGCAGACTAATCATGGTTGCCTGGGGTATAGCCTATCAGCACAGTATTATTCTGCAGACACATTACATCCTGTCAGAGGAATTTTTGTTCCAAACAAGCTGAGCAGAACATGGAAAGACCCTCACAAATAGAAACTGAATCAGTGGGTCTTCCATGAATGGATCCAGCTGTGGGTAACTCCTCAGATAAATCTGTTTGCCTCCATTCAAAAGAAACAATTCGCAAAATTCTTCTCCATGATTCCCTGCAACAATGCCTGGAAAACAGATGCATTTTCTTTTATTTTCCTTGGACAGGAATCCTCTCCTATCCCAATCCTTTTCTACCCTTTCTGTTGATATCCAAGATAATTCTGAAGATTCAGAAGGACTCTCCAAAGATAATTGTGGTGACTGCTTTCTGGCCCAGGTAATAGTGGTTCTCCATTTGGAAATGGCCAAAGGCAATTACCAGATATTCCCCCATAGACTGGACCTACTCACACAGGACAAGGGGTGTTGCTACACCACAATGTGAAACAACTTTAACTAACTGCCCAGATGATAGAGGTTTAATTCCTTTTAGGCACTTTTTTCTGAGAATATACAAGAGGAAGCAAAGAAACCTGCTAGAAGGAAATCATATATTAGCAAATTGATAAGATTTTCTAGTTGATTTCAAGAAAAGAACTAGGACCCTTTTAGTGCTTGGTTCTATAAAGTTTGTGTGAGTTATCATCCTCTGACCTTTCTTATTCCTCTATCAAGGTTCATTTGTTGTCCATTTCAGCATGTCTGCCCATGAATCCTCCCCTTTTGATGCATTCTCATGTTAATATTTTTGAAAAGTCGAATAAAATAAAAAAACAACAGACACGTTCAACAAATTTAATAGAATAAAGCAAAAAAGCTTTAGGGTTTCCTCTTCATCAGTATATAAAATCACATTCTTAAAAGAACTTTGTATATATAAAAAGACATGACACAGCCAACCAATGATAGAAACAGAACAATAAAATAATTAATCAATTAATGTAATATCATTTGTTTCCTTTGTAATACTGGTTTCAGGCTAACTGCCCCATTTAAGCCTGGAAAGTTGTCCGCATTTAACTCTAAAATCCATTTTAATTCAACATTCTCAAGTTTATTATTTATATTCCCACCCCTTATGTTCTTATGTTGTATTTTAATCACCTTAAATTTGAACTTATGTGAATCACCCTTATCTATGATGTGCTTTGCTAATGCATTTGTTTCTATATTTCTTCTAATTGCAGATTTATGTTCTATAATACATTCTTTCAATGTTCTTGAACATTTCCCTACATAAAATGCCAAACAGATTGTGCAAGTTGCTAAATACACTGTATGTGTTGTAAAACAATAAGCCAATTCATCAAAATGATATTTTTTGTTGCTATTTGGATGTATAAAAACAGACTCATTCGTTATATCCTTACATCAGCTACAGTCAAGACAGAGAAAGGTACCTTTCTTCAAGGATTTCTTCTGTTTATTTATTGAAAGTTCCTTATAGCATAATCTGCTCTTAAGATTTATTTCATTTCTATAAGCAAACCTAGGAGTTTCATCCACTACTTCTTTCATTTCTGGTAGCATTAGTAAGATGTTCCAATATTTCCTAATAGCCCTTTTTATATCCTGAGTTCTATTATTATAAGTAAGTACATATCTTAATTTTGAAAATGTGTTTTCATTAGTTTCAGAAACGGGTTTTATTTCATCATTCAATCTGAAATAAGGTGCTGTTGTGTAATCTCTACCCTTTAGTACTTCCTCTATAGTTTTTTGTACCATATTTGGTGAGTAACCCCTCTCTATAAATTCTAAAGCCATTTCATCCATTTGTAATTTGTTACTTGCATCATCTGTGTTTAACCTCCTTACCCTACAAAGTTGGCTCTTCACTATTCCCCTAAACACACGGGGAGCATGCATACTAGTTTTATGTGTGTATTTATTTGCATAAACATCCTTCCTGTACAGACTTGTTTTAATACTACCATCTTGTTTCTCTATTTTTATATCCAAGTAGGTAATCTTATCTAGTGAATATTCCATTGTAAAATATAAAAAAAATCAGTACAGTTATTAAGATAATTTAGATAATCTCTCAAACCAACTTCATCTCCTCTCCAGAGTAGAAAGCAGTCATCCAGAAAGCATTTGTAGAAAGGCACATTTGAATTAACAAGCCCTACATCATTATATACATAATTATTTTCCCAGTGACTCATTGCCAAATTCGCATAAGTATTGGCCATGGGCGTACCCATGTCCACCCCTGAGGTTTGTAGGTAGGGTTTCTCATTGAACAAAAAAATATTATTCATTAAGACAATCTCAATAATATGGCAAATACTCGCTATTTTATCATGTTGTATGTCAGTTTCCTTATTTAGGAACTCACATATTGCTTCTATGCCATATGAATTGGGAATCACTGTGAAAAGAGAATTTATATCTAAGCAGTGATTCCCAATTGTATGATATTGTCTTAATGAATAATATTTTTTTAGCTTTTATTTAATTTGTTTTTTTTGTTCACAAACACAAACACACGCGCGCGCGCACACACACACACACACACACACACACACACACACACACACACACACAGTAATTCCCAGGATAGGCTAATAATAACTTTCAGTGCCATAAACCCCTTCCTCTGCTCTTATAGTTGTTCCATGTCATTAGCCAGAGCAGTCTGGCCCAGTAAGGGCACAGTTGCTGCACATTCTTACAAGTGAGGCAGCTACAGATACAAGTTCACTTGTTGTTAAAAACAAAATCATACAACTTCTTTGCTGATTCCCTGTGTTCCAAATATGTCTCTGAGATATGGAAATCCTTTCCCAAAACAAGTAGACTAACATCATCCCACAATTGCTTCAAAGAAAAATGAAAGAATTTTCACTAAAACACCTGGCTTTGTTCCTGTGTCCTTTGTCTGTTCCCCAGTCTATGATTATTACTCATTAAGTCCTCCTTCTACTTTCTTCTAATCCCTAATTTATCTAATTTGTGACTAACTTTATCCAGTCACTATTAAAAATTCCAATGTTCCCACTTTTTCCATAAATCTTTTCTCTCAGTTCCTTATCTGTTCTTCAAAGTTGTTTTTCTCCAGTTTAATTTTTACTTCAGCTTTCTCTTCTCTCTTTTTCTTTCTCCTTTCCATTTTCTAATCTTTCTTCTCCAGCTACATTGTTTTGTCAGTACTGTCATTCTCAGGTTAATCCATTTTACTCTCCCTTTCTGTTTTATCAACTTATATTCTTCCCCATTTCTTATTAGCAAATATTATTTTTTATGATTCACTCAAATATTTTTTTTCATTTTTATAGTAAATTATGTAATCTTTAACACTTGTTTTTCAATGTACATGTACTGTATGTATTTCATATGTTTTTTACCCTAATTTCATTTTATTTTATATTTAATTTTTCTATCTTTCAGATTTTCTCCCTGGGCCTCCACTGAAAATGGATCTTACATGCCCCAGTCAGAATATGCAGGTAACCAAAATAATAACAATTGAAATAAAATACTAATGTGAAAAGCTCACAGAACAGATATTTGTTACAACTGTTGTTATTTGTTATTGGTAACCAAAATAAATAATTTGTCATCTACTTCTCTGAAGTAAAAGCCAATATCAAAGGGCTTGCCAGATAACTGCAAATTTCAATTAAACATTGCTTAATAAATGAAAGACCAGAAACCTTATATTCAGGTCATACTCTTAGCAGTACAAACAACCCAAAGAGGGCAACAGGGGACAATTGACTTCTTGATGTCAGAGGGAAGGAATCCAAGTTATCCAGGGATAAAATACTTCAAACACCATCTTAAGTGAGAATAAATTATATCATTTCACATGAAGAACATATGGACCAACTCCACTAATAAAAAAAAATGTTAAATAACAAAAGTGGGGAAAATGAGACCTTATATTTTCATATTAGTACTTTTAGTTGGGGAACATTATTCAATCCCCTGGGATGAATTGCACTGTACTTAGGACACTAAACGTTATTTAACTTGCCCCAGCAGTAGTTCAATAAAATGTTTTCCTTCTAACTTTTACCTTACTTTACCAGTATAAATATCTCTTGGGTGCTCATGTATCATATGTTAAACAAAATAATATTGCTGGCCACATATACAATACTACTTTATTAGTGACAGAGGTAAAAAAAATAGCCTTTAACTTTTTTTTCCCATTAATAATACTACATGATAAAAAATCCATATACCTACATATTATAAAACAATGCATTTATGAGTATAGAGTAAAGGGGCTAATCTAAGCTCAGTAATTACCATTGGAGGAAAATTACTATGACTTAGTATAAATACCATGTTCATGATAATATACAATTAGTTCTTGATGGCAGATAATGTTTTAATACTGAGTCTCTGATCAAAAGATTCCAATGTGTTTTAACTATATTCATTACCTCCAGATATTTTGCATTAATTCCAACACAAAGTGTAGATCATAAATCTACCATTTGTTACTACACTTCATGTGATAATATTATGTAGTTTACTAACCGAACTATGTATGTTGGAGCTTTTCTCCCCAGGTCTCTGCTGAAAATGGGATTCATGCCCAGTTGGACTTTCCCAGTAAACAAATACCAAATAAATAAAATAAATATATATATATATATATATATATATATATATATATATATATATATATATATATATAAATATATATATATATATATACATATTTCTACTATGATGTCGATGTAGCCCAGATAATTCATACATGTCTCGTTGTAGCAATACTTCCCTTGGAATTCTCAAAGCTCTATCTAAACTAAACTGAAATAGTTCTAGTCTTCTTTTTAGGTTCTGACATAACTTATTGAAATTCTGAAATTATGTACAATACATTTTCTGTTGATGTCATTTTCCATAAGACTATAATAATGTTGTCAGGATGGAAACCATCTGCCTTTAGCAAGGCATTTCCATTGGTTGGGGTGCTATGTAACAATGATTTAATAGTGCCATAAAAATAAATATAAAAAACTGCAATCATTTCCCCAACTAAAGACAACAAAAAGTTCATTCTGTAAGAGTATCAACTGTTTTTTTTAAAAGTCTAACTCCATGTTTATGAGAAATTGAATTACACAAATCAATATCACCAAGTATTATCCAAACGTAACTTGCTTCCCACTTAACAAATTGTAGTTCTTGTTGTAAGTGAGCAGTGTCCCTAATATAAAAAGGAGGCTGGTTTCCAATGACAGAAGGAACCTTTTCACAATTTTCCCAATAAAAATAATAAAAGGAATTTACATTACTAACTATGTGGCTCTCAGGAAACGTATTTACATTTTTATGTATTTCTGGGTAAACAAAAAACAAAGAGCACTGTTTTTTTCATTGTAGATAGCTTTCACGTGATTAGTACATAACATTCCATTTTTCTAACCCTGTATTTAAAAGAGTCAGAAAACTTGTCAGATATTCTTGGAATGGATTATATGACAGCAGTTGGTACATGCTTCTGTCTTGAAGAATAGCACAACACATCTGTTCATAACATCCCCTTTGCATTAATTGAGCATCTCTCCCTATGTCTGAAGGCTTAATAACAATGGCTTTATTCTGAGATGAATTGAGTTACTGCTTCCCATTTATCCCCTATGAGGTTATAAAACAACCGTTAGAGATGTTTAAAGACATTATGCACCCCTCTCTATTAGCAACATTTTCAAAACTCTCTTTTTTTTCAAAAACCAGTTAAGTTTCATTCAGTTTTGGTGGCATAACATTACTTTATTTTTGCAAATCAAATGTTTGTCAGAAAACAAAAGCCTTCTGAACTAACATTTCTGTTGAATACAATGTTGTCAGTATCAAAAACGGGTGACAACTGTATGTTTTCAGATGAAGTTGACAGCATTATTGATTCATCAGTGTGCAATAAACTAGCTATATTAACATCACAATCACGGTCATGTACATTGTAATGTTGCTTTCTGACCTTTCATATGAAAAACATATTTTAAATGCAATTTCATATAAAGGTTATGTTGGTTTCCTCTAAAACATATGTATGTCTAAAAAAGCTGTCATTCAAATTTAGCTTTGCTGGTGGGAATTTATTTTAGACGTCTTTGTAAGCCAACACTAAATCTGAAAAATTAATCCTAAAAAAGTCCCATTCAGAAACAATATCTGAAACACCATTGATTTTTTTCAGTCAACTGTGCTATACATAAGTATTTATACAGTTAGAAAAAAAAACATACATTCATATCTTTTCTGCATAAATGTTGGACTCTTGTTTGGAAGGTTGTGGTTTGAATCATTGACTATAATGTTCTCTCTTGAGGCAGATAGAAATCCTTTCCTGTTTATATGGCTCATGGTGCCTCTTGAGTAGATAGTAGCTGTTTTCATTGCATCACAGTTTTCACAAAAGTTTGCACTGAATGCTGAATGTCGTCATCATCATCATCATCATCATCATGGGTGTATTGCTTCTGCAGTGAACATTAAACCCTGCTTCATTATTGCAAGATTAAAACTTTTCTTCCTTCCTCTACACTGAAATTGACTATGTCAGCTTTTTAAGTATTGTCAGTGCAAAAAGGTTACTGAATAGTCATTTAAATCACGTTCAGGCTTTTGATGAATTTTATCAGAAAGCAAATGCTCCTGTTTTTCTACCTCCAGCATAACATCTTTCATTTTACTGAGATTTATAAAGTCTTGTTATGAAGCCTAAGAGGTGTAAAATGGAATTTATCTCTATAGTAATGTTATCATATTTACATTCATCTCTTTCAGCCAAAATATGTAAGTACTTTTAAATGCATTCATAACAAACTTAATATAACATCCTTGTAAATCAGTCTCATCGGGTTCAAATTGTGCTAATGGTACTTTATCTATTCATACTCCTTTAGGTGAGATTTCTCATTCAATATACTTTTGAAATCAGAATCTATTATAACATAAATTAAGTTCTTCGGTAGGGGGTAAACTTCATAAGAATATAGAGGAGAGACTACAGTAATAATGAAAATCTTTAACGGGGATACCATTATCCACAGTGTCAGATATTGATGAGCAATCGAGCAGGATCAGCACAGAATAAAGACATTGAGTTATTGTCAAGAGGAGATCATTACCAACCCTGATAAGGCTATTATTTTTATTCTGATGTATGAAAACCAGACTGGAAAGAAAGCATGCACCTGTGCACTGACAAATGAGATGCAAGATTTGCATAAACAACTTTTTCTGTATGTTTGCCCCAAAATATTAGGCTTAATCTGAGATGAGAATTATCAAGATTATTGGGATTCTAAGATGTATTTTTGAAGCCTGGAACAATAAAGCCCTCCATATATCAGTAAAGACTCAAAAATCAGCTAAATGAAACATCCAGACAAGCAATAACAAGACAACAGTCTACAAGTCATAAACTGTTGTTGTTGTGTCTTTCGGCTTTTCCCGGTTAGGGGTCGCCACAGCAGAACTCCAGTCCGCTAATGATTGGCAGTTGATTTTTACGTGCCGAGTTGCCAGCCCTGATGCACAACCTTCAACGAAGGTACGCCCATTCATGCATGTCTCCACGCAGAAGATGCTCTCTAACTGAGAGTCGAACCGGTCAATGTCTTACTGTGAGGTGACAACGCTACCGCAGCACCACCACCGCAGATCCTAAATTACAGACAAGTGCTTATTGTAAGCAGGAACTCACAGTTTAATTTAGGAACAGAGGGAAAGTCTATCAACCTCATTAAATGCAAAACATATGGTGTCAGAAGAAGGCAGTGCTGATTTAATTGTGAAAAGTTAAGCATCCAGCAATTATTATTCAAATGTATGGGCTTTAGCTCTGTTAAGACAGAACAGGCTGCACACCTGCTCATGAGCTGAAAGAGCATGGCCAGTCCCTTTGACAGTGCAGAGATCTCTATAGACAGAAGTCAATCCATCCACAACTCCCTTTTTCCCATTTTTGTACATGGTATCAGGGTGTCACACCTACAGTGACAGTTTTCTATATCCAATGTTCAGGATATTGCTTAGTGATAATGAGAAACTATTCATCTTGGGTAAGTCGGCCACTCCAAAGACCATCATAAACATGTCTTCAAAGCCATTCCAACCTTTGTCCCTGTCATCTCAAAGAAGACAGCTCATGATCAACCCAAGACTCGTACATTCTAAGAGAGAAACAGGGCACTCTTCCATTAAATGCCATTTTCCACCCCCCTCATATATTACGTTTGTGATTACTTTTTTTACTAATTGATGCTCACATGTTATGATTTAGTTCATGTACTACACCTATAGTTTACTAATAACATCTGCAAAGTACATATTCTACTTGTATTGCTTATACTGAGTAAGGATGATGAGTACTGGGACCATAGAGGGTTATGATTGGGTCTCTGATTGTAGACATGTTGTTATGTCTTTGACACATGAATGCCAAGAAATTCATCTCGACAGTGCATATATAGGTTAAGTATATTTAATTTTCAGGGGTGTGGGGGCAAATTCTAAAAGTAAATTTATATCTCCTTTTAATAGCAATGTCCTTAGAAATTTTGTCTGTCTAGTAAATATGGCAGTGGATTTGATTTATCAAGATTTTGTGCATATCAAAGATGTGCCATATAATTTAAATAAATCTGATTGGCAGTTATTACTGTCTGTTAGGGACAATTCAAATATAGTTATAAAACCATCTTATTTTATTTATTATTTGTTTATAGGAATGTCTAACTGGGACAGAGCCCATTTTCAATGGAGGCCCCAGGAGAAACACTCCAGATGCATGTCTTTGAAATGTGGGAGGAAAGCCATGTAAACACAGGAAGGACATGCAGACTCCACACAGAAGGCATCTCAGCCAAGAACTGAACCGGAGAACCACTTGTTGTCAGGCGACAATGCTAACACCTGCACCACTGGACTGTATATGCAGAATCTTGGATGATATTAATACTTATATGACTGTATCTAAATATGTATGAGGAATCTGTTGTTAGCTTTAAAAATATCATCCATAAAAGCATCTGTTGGGGTATTTCTCAGATAGGGATTTTTAGAAATTAGTACCCTCTTCTGCTAGGATGCCAATTTTTTTTACTGAATTCCTAAAATACACAGAAATATGACTAAACCACTGAGTTGTCCAATAGTATCTTTGTATGGTGCACTTTTAGAAAATGTGGATAGAATGATTAATAGTTATATGTACCCACATATACAGCATCTCTCTTCATACATTAAAGATTCAGGAGATTTGTTGAAGATGTTTGGAAAAATGGGATGATGTTAAGACATGCAAAGTTTACATACCAGCTCAACATAGAGATGGTTTGTCAGCCATGAATTATTTTTTACCGTATTGTCCAACAACTGCATATATTATAGAGTTAATTGAGCATTGTTTAACAAATAATTATTCTTTTTTTAATTAATTAATTTATAAGCAGTTAGTAGGGATGGCTATGGGAGCATCTTTTGCTCTTATGCTAATCTAACAATGGGTTTGTTTGAAATTAGTTATATTTATAATAGTATGTATCTTAAACAGTATGTTAAAATATTTTCATTATATAGATGATTACTTTTTTGTGCCAAGGTGAAAGACTGAAGTTCACACATTTACTTCATAATGAAGCTCAATGCCAAAAAGTGTATTGTCATCCCCTTTGGTTAAAAACTCTGTACCCATGAACTACCACATAGCTGGTAGTCTACTTAATGCCAAAAATGTGATAAGAGACCTTGGGACACAGGTGGACAGTAGTCTCTCCTTTGATAATCACATTGCCACAGTAGTCAGGAAATCCTTCTATGTGGCTCATCTCATCACAAAAGGATTCTCATCCAGAAAAAAAGAGGTCATTGTTCCCCTCTACTCATCATTCATTAGACCCATTATAGAGTACAACGCCTCTTTTGGTATGTACCTCACAAGACATCTACAACAACTGGAAAGACCACAGAAATACCTCACAAAGAGGATTACTGGCCTCAAACAGATGCCCTAAGCAGACCGTCTCAAAAAACTACAGCTTTACTCCATCGCATATCGCCTACTCAGGGGTGATCTCTGCCTAACATACAAAGCTATGTCAAACCCAGAGCTGTCGGACATGCTCCACTTAAAGAAATTCCAATCCCTCCGAGCTACATGCTCTAGGGACCTAAACCTTGTCACCACAATAAACAGAACATGCTGGAGGGATAGATTCCTGTCCCAGAGACTTCCCATACTCCGGAACAGACTACCTATCTATGTCAAACAGAGCTCCTCATTAGCACTCTTCAAGAAAAATCTTGATTATTGGATGGGAAATGGGAAATTCACCCCAGGGATCACTTCTGTGGCTCTGCTAGACAGGGGCACAGGAAAATAATTTTCTTGGGTGGTGAAAGCCAGGGTACATTTTTTGGCTAGGCTTATATAGGCCCTAGGGCCAATAGCCTAGTACCTACCTATGAACCTATGAACCTATATCTGAATAGCAATATATACTATGTGAAATTCATTGGAAACATTTTCTATTGATTATTTATTTATTACTTTCTTTGGGGCTAAGGGCAATATAATACGTACTAAATTGTTCCAAAAGCCAACAAGTACTATAGATTTTTTTTGATGCTAGTAGTTTTCACCCTACACATCTCTTGGACTTTCTTCCATATGGACAGATATTAAGAGTAAGAGGGCCATCTAGTCATAGCCAAGATTTTCTTGCTGAGGCCCAGAAAACTATGGATGTTTTTGTTAATTAGCATTATAGCACAAATACTATACAAGTTACTTACAATAAGGTTAGTAACCCAACAGGATGTGTTGAATACATTCTACAAGACAGAAAGTATTAAACAAAATGAGTACAAACACAATATATATTTTGTTATAGAATACAATTTATTGTCATCTAATATATTAAATGCAGAAAAAAACACGATCTTTAATAGTTAAAGATAATATGTCTCAATTATTTTGTCATGCCCACAGTATATTATACAAGAGGGTTAGAAACTTATAAGATATTTTGGTTAAGAATTATTTTATCTATAAAGATTCAGTCTGCTACTCGAAGATGACCCTTAGTAAAGGTACTTATCCTTGCTATAAATGTTCAGTTTGTTTCAATGTAACCCCTTTTTTCCTTAGTACCATTTGTAATCACCTCAGCTCATTGTTTTTGTGTTTCGATGAAAGAAATCACTAATGAAGTTTCAAAATGTATTTTATGTCAATTAAAGTTCACTCTAGGATCATAGGATCAGAGGATTGCAGGAGGCTACTTGGCTAATGGCCCTAGAGCCTTTTTCAGCCTAGCCATACATGCCCCATATTTCACAATTATCGATGCCCATGGGCTAGAATGGCTTTGATATATGCCTGTGACTTAGGTTATCTACAAACTGCACCTGTTCATAAACCAAATGGTATGGGTCCAGTGTTTGACGATTTCCTATATCTCTGTTCATCAAGTCCACAATAATTCTTTCCATAGCCTTGCATATAAGACCAGTCAAACTTATGGGTCTGAAGATCCCGCTGTCTGTTGATGGTCTGCCTTTGTATAGAGGGTAATAGTTGCAGTCCTCCATTCCTTAGGGATGAAGCCTGTCTGGAGGCTATGGTTGAACAGAGATTCTAGTGAGCCTGACAGGTTGTCTTTCAAACTATTTAGGAG
>NC_056748.1:710232163-710382163 GCF_019279795.1 Protopterus annectens | reverse complement strand
GGTTCTCTCCTTCAACAGTGACATGGTCTGGCAGTTAGCTTAGCAGATTAAGCAGCTGTTAACAAGCTGTTTCCTGTTGTTCAGTGGTGCAAGGTTTGATTCCCTCAGCCACCATTGCCTGTGTAACTCTAAGCAAGTCACTTAACCAGACACTGCTCCTGGGCTGAGTCTGAAAAATGTCCATGAAGATCAATGTTCTGTCCTGGAAAATAAATACTGCCTTGCTTGGCAAGCTATCTTGCACCATAGTGAGGATATTCACCTTTATGGCTATACCCAGCTTATCTCCTCTCCCACTTTCCTTCACAAACCCACAAACACCAATTCTCAATTACTCATTATCCACACCATCATAAACAAGCCCACCTCCTGCCCTAGCATTTCCTCCCTTGTCTTTTTCTATAACCCCTCCTTGCTCCCTCAGAAACTCAGGACAATTTCTTTCACAGATATATAAACCTAAAAAAACATTTGGACAAAACCTTTACAGCTACCTTCCTGCCCTTTCATGGAATAAGCTTCCCATGGCCTTCAGAAAGATTACCCATTCTCAAGACTTCAAGACATCTCTTAGAAAGTACCTAAACAGAGCCTGGAGATGTCACTCCAATCATCCCACTTTAAATATCCCTCTTTCCTACTCTGTTCCTGTCCCTCCCTCTTTCACCTTTCCCTCTTCTTCCTCTCCTATATTAGTCTCCTATCCTTCTAACGTCCTGTACTTTACTTTGACCATCAACTACTTCTCTGTATTACCTTCCTAATCTCTTGCCTCCTGCTATCTGACACCACCACCTGTCATAAATCCACCCCCTGCTCACTTTCCCATCACACTGTAATTCAACTAACTGCTACAACGACCTTTCTAGACCCATATGAAGGACTCTCCTGCATTTTCCACTCTATGTCTACACAATTTCTCAATACTCACCTCCTATTAGAATTGTCTGTTTTGGCAAATTATCTCTTTCATGTATAGCAATACTCACCTATTTCATGCTATTTTATATTTGTGTTACTTGTGTGTATTATAACTTTAGTCGCTTAACCCATACTTAAAATTTATTACTTGCATAGTACTTTCTTGTTACTTGTATAACCTGTATGATGAATGTATTACCTCTTTAATTTGTACTCCCCAGGCTTCTGCTGAAAAAGGACGCAAGCTCAGTGAGACTATCCCAGTCAACAAATGTCAAATAAATAATATCATTGTTGGAGCCTTCCTGTGTCCTGAAAGAGTGCTCTTCAAACTATCTGGAGATATACAGAACTGAGTATATTTTTCTGGCACTTCAGAGTTGTGTACTGGTAATTGTTGTTTGACTAATTTTATATCATTGCTGGCTGACTTCAGAGTTGTGCACTGTTATTTTTGCTTCACTGTATAGTATTTCAGATCTCTGCTGAAGGTGTTGGTTTTCCCATACCCATCCTCCCTATTCCTGTGTTGCTGTTTAAATTTGGAGGTTTTTGCAGTTGCCCAACCCCACTATAGATTTGATCTGGGACACTCTCCCCAGTCCATCTCTTTACCTCATTCTACCCAATAGACTCCTTCTGCATTGTTTTTAATCATTTTTAATTTAATTGCATTTTTTAACTGTTTGGTCTAACATTGCTACATACTTGTGTGCTAGCTTGCACTGTATTAGCTACTTTTCTGTATATATATATATATATATATATATATATATATATATATATATATATATATATATATATATATAAAAAATACCTTTCCTGTAACTAGTGTAGTCCAGATTCAGATTTGCTGTATCCAGGACTGTATGTAAGCTTCTGAGCCAACCCAAGCTTTCTGTGTTGGAGGGAAGCCTTCTAGCTTATCAGTGGGAGTGGTAAGCACTAGGTAACCTATCTACCACACAAGGAGTGGTTCTGGCCCAGAAATTGTAGTTATTGGCCATTTGGGCAGTTTTTCCATCTCTCTCAACTTTCTGATTTAAAAGCCCACATTTGCACTTGTTTACCCCCTTTCCTGTAACTAGTTTAGTCCAGATACAGATTCTTAATTTTAGCACTTGAATTTGCTTATTCGTGATCAGCACTTATTCAGAACTTGTAAGCACTAAATGACCTACTAATTACTACAGCACTCAACCTTCCTCATTACCTAGAGGAGAACAGTTTTGGTACTTACTTTCCTCACTTGCTTAGAGAAAAACAGCTCTTGTACTCACTTTCCTCACTTTTCTAGAGGAAAATAATTTTTTATTCAGGCATGTCCAATGGTCAGCTCCCAGTGTTCTCTCCTGTCTATCTGATGAATCTGGGCATCTTGGGGCAATGTAGAAATTGCCTCATGTACACAGACAACCCTCTCCTCCTACCACCCAACACTACAACCTGTGACAGATGCACTTATCTAGCCAAACTGGAGGTAAAGCTCTCTCCAATCAAAACTGAACTTGACAGTCAAGAGGAGAAGGTAAACACTTGCACCACACCACACTCATCACATAGTCTCACTAAATCATCATTCATCATCATCATCATCATCATCATCCCCTTTTCCCATTTTTACATGGGGTTGGGGTATCGTATTAACTGTCGCCAACTCTCTCGATTCAGTGCCACTCTCCTGCCTTCTTCAACACTCATGCCTGACTGTCGCAGGTCTTCTTTCACACAATTCATCCACCTCTTTGCTGGACACCCTCGCTTCCTCTTACCTTCTTCCTGTCTGTCCCAAATCTCCCTCACCAGATTGTCTTCTGCTTTTCTACACATGTGCCCATACCATTGTAATCTGTTTTCTTTGATCTTTTCTGCAATTGGAGCTACTTTGGCTTCTGCTCTTATGTCCTCATTTCTTCGCCTGTCCCGCAGTGTGCATCCTACCACCTTTCTCAGGCACTTCATTTCCATCACCTCTAGCTTCTTCAACTGTTCTGCCTTTACTGCCCAGGTTTCTGTACCATACAGTAGTACTGGTCGCACCACTGTCTTGTACACCTTACTTTTCAGCTTCTTTGGCATTCTTCTGTCATATACTACACCTGATACTCTATGCCAGTTGGCTGCAGCCCCTCTGATTCTAGCTTTGACCTCTTCATTCAGACTACCCTTCTCCTCAACCACCCCTCCCAGATACTTGAAGCTGTTTACCTGTTCCACTATCTTCCCATCTATCTCTATTCTCAGCTTCTTCTGATTTCCCCAGTCTGCTGCCATTACCACTGTCTTATCTGTGCTTAGTTTTATCCCATGTGCCTTCAGATTTGCATTCCATTCTCCTGTCCTTTGCTGAAGTTCTAGATCAGAGTCTGCCTGTACTGCCACATCATCTAGCTTTGTTGCTCTGACCCCTCCAACCTGTTTGCTGATGTAGTCCATTACCAGTATGAACAGCAGTGGGCTCAGAGCTGAACCCTGGTGTACACCCACTCCCACTGGGAACCCCTCAGTGAGGCCAAACACTGTTTGTACTTGAGTCACTGGGTCCGTGTACATAGCCTGTACTAATTCTACCAATGTTTCTGGGACTTCAAACCACCGCAGTACTGCCCAGTTCAGCTTTCTTGGGACCTTGTCATATGCTTTCTCCAAGTCTAGGAAAGCCCAGTTTGACTCTCTCCTCTTCTCTAGTTTCTTCTCAAGTATCTGTCTCAGTGCAAACATCAGGTCAATTGTGCTGCATCCTGATCTGAATCCCAAACAGAACCAAGACGCTGTCCTCCAAAAAAAGGAAGCCAGTCTGGTGGTCCCCTGTCATAAACAAACTGTACAACAGAAGGAAGAAACTCTTGCAAAAGAGAGTAAAATCCCACGAGGGGAGGAGCTCCCTGGTCAGCCTCAGTAAGAAGCTGCGATCCCTGATAAAATCCTCCAAAGCTAGTTACAAAAACAAAATCGCCACTGATTCTAAAGACAACCACAAAGCATTCTATAGCTATGTCAAGAATCTGAATGGCAACACTCAGATCTGCTCTGAGTTACAGCACAATGGCACTAAATATACAGACCCAACTGATATTGCCAACATCCTGGCAGATAGGTTCAGTGCTAACTTTACCCCCCACTCACCCCCTAAAAAGCCCATCTCTATACCGGAAGAATGCAAAGTTCCTGTAATCATGGCTGCACAGGTAAAAACCACACTCTCCAAAGCCAAGAACACAGCATCCATGGGACCAGACAACATCCCAGGCTGCGTTCTACATGAACTACAGAATGAACTGGCATCCGACCTAAGTACCATGTTCAATCATAGCCTCACCTCAAGCTTTGTGCCTGCTGAATGGCGCACAGCAATGGTTATCCCACTCCACAAGGGGGGAGCCACCACGGACCCCGGGAACTACCACCCCATTAGCCTGACAAGCCTGGTCTGCAAGGCCATGGAATGTATCATCATGGAACTTATAAACAAAGACATTGGTAATCTCCAAACTCTGGATCCCACCCAGTTCGGGTTTGTAAAAAGCAGATCATGTCTCCTAAACCTGATAGACTTTTTTGACGCAGTCACCAAAGCCGTAGACAAGAGTAAGGTGGTTCACACAGCCTATCTAGATCTTTCCAAGGCTTTTGACACCATCCCCCACTCTGGAATTATAGATAAACTCACTAAACTAGGTATAAATCCCTATGTCACAAGATGAGTTGCCAACTGGCTCACTGACAGAACCCACACTGTGAAAGTAGCAGACTCCAAATCAGACTTCAGACCAGTGACAAGTGGAGTACCACAGGGTTCAGTCCTGGGTCCTCTCCTGTTTGGTATCTACTTCTCTGAAGTACAGGCTAACACAGAAGGTCTTTAGCTAACAAAGTTCACAGATGACTGCAAACTAGGAGCCATAACTGAAACTCCTAATGATGTGGATATCCTACAAAAGGGCCTCACTGAGACAGATGCCAAAGGTGTCAAAGCCATGGCCTCAAGCTCAATGCCAAAAAGTGCATTGTCATCCCCTTTGATAAAAACTCTGTACCCATGAACTACAACATAGGCGGTAGTCTACTTAACACCGAAAGTGTGATAACAGACCTTGGGACACAGGTGGAAGGTAGTCTCTCCTTTGATAATCATATCACCACAGTAGTCAGGAAATTCTTCTACGTGGCACACTTCATCACAAAAGGTTTCTCATCCAGAAAAAAAGAGGTCATTGTTCCCCTCTACTCATCACTCATTAGACCCATTATAGAGTACAACACTCCTTTTGGTATCTACCTCACAAGACATCTACAACAACTGGAAAGGCCACAGAAATACCTCACAAAGAGGATTACCGGCCTCAAACAGATGCCCTACGCAGACCATCTCAAAAAACTCCAGCTTTACTCTGTCACATATCGCCTACTCAGAGGTGATTTCTGCCTAACATACAAAGCTATGTCAATCCCAGAGCTGTTGGACATGCTCCCCTTAAAGAAATCCCAATCCCTCCGAGCTACACGCTCTAGGGACCTAAATCTTGTCACCACAATAAACAGAACATGCCGGAGGGATAGATTCCTGTCCCAGAGACTTCCCATATTCTGGAATAAACTACCTATCTATATCAAACAAAGCTCCTCATTAGCACTCTTCAAGAAAAATCTTGATGATTGGATGGGAAATAGGAAATTCACCCCAGGGATCACCTCTGTGGCTCTGCTCGACAGTGGCACAGGAAAATAATTTTCTTGGGTGGCAAAAGCCAGAGGTACCTTTTTGGCTGGGCTTGTATAGGCCCCAGGGCCAATAGCCTAATACCTACCTATGAATAAATAAATAAATAAATATTTAGCATCTGAGGCGTCTAATGAAGCATCAGGTTCTATAGTGCGGGGAAGTACTCCCCGTGTATAATGCAGTTTCCTGGATTTTCTGACATGAGTCATTTCATGTGTTAATCTCTAACCATCTAGAGTGTTATAAGCCTGCTGAACACCACATGCTACAAAGCAACCCCCCCCCCCCACTGAAGATGAACTTCTTGAATCTGGTTTACAAAGGTGCAGACAGAAATGTAATTACTGCGCAAGTATTTCAGCATATGTTTCTCCTTCTGACCTGTGTCTTCTTTGTTCTTTGTTCTCCAGCTTTATCCACAGTGGAGGCTTGACTCTTGCTTTTATCCTCACATTGCTTGCATTTGTTCTTCTCCCTGAAGGACTCTGAGTAAACAATAAAGAATGTTCTGACCAGTGGAAAGACGAGTGCAATGAGCTCAGGAAAGTTAGTGAAAGAGAGTGAGAAAACAGGCTGTCATCATGTCTGGGTGTAAATCTTTTCTGGCTGTTCATCCTGGAAATAGGATATTCAGAAACATCAAGTTATACACATCAGCACCTCACTCATCCTTTTCCACTGCAGTGTCTGTGCTAAATTTACCCCTGCCACCTACCCACACTGCTGACCCCAGCATCCATGAAAATGTAGTATCTCCTGAAATAACCTTGGTACTAGTCATAGAATCCTTATCAAAGGCTAAATGAATAAATCTGTGGGACCAGACAACACACCTGGCTGCATTTTCGGTATCATCAAGTGTGCACTAGGCAAGACTATGTTTAAAAGGTTCATTTGAAGGGGATCTAGTATGTGTCAGTCTGGGATGAGACGGAGCTAAGACTCCCTGTTTCACCACAGGTCCCTTACATCTCTCATACCATAGATTCTGCACTAAAGTGTTTACTACCACCATAGTGTATTTTTATGCAGAGCCCCCCAGACTGAGCATTTCTACATGGCAAGCTCAGACTGAAATTCAGACAACATCATGGCAGCAATACTCCGTGCTAGTTTTCTAAATAGTAAGATACTTGAATTTGAGGTCCTCTTGAAACTTGAACACATTCATATTTTGTAGTTACTGAGACATGGTTTCAGTGCAGTAACTGCATGCCTTCAGTACAAGGCCTTAGCATCCCTTAGCCTTCAGGCCCTTGGGTAACTGCAGGGGTGTGTCTGTATTTGACAGAACTACCTTCCCTCATATCGACTTAAGTAACTTGGAGCTCCTGAATATCCAAATCATTATTATCAAATCCAACTGTTACTTCATTGCTGGATACAGATCCCTATTACTATCCCTCAGCTATCATGGAAATTACCTTAACACCACTGTGGTTAAATATCAAACCAGAAACCTTCTTTCTAGGAGACTTCAAGTTCTCAAGCATTAATTGGCATACTTACATCTCTAGAAATGGATATTCTCAGAATTTCCTAGACATTGTTAATATCATCCTTAGCAACCTAGGCCCTACCCCACACCACCTGTTCCCTGGTAAAATCTGACCACAGGAAAGTCATCTTCTCTGTCGGTTCTAGTGCTATCACCCCACCACTAAATGAGACTTTCTTTAGGGACTTCACCAGAGCAAACCTTCTTCAGCTTGTAGAAGCACTATGCAAAATTCTTAACAACCTCCTGCAAATGGATCCAACTGAGAGGGCTGCCACATTCACCTTTAACAGCTGCACGAAGAAGTGAGTAACCATCTGCCCTGAATATAATGGTAAAATTCAGGAATAAATCTATCTGGTGGAATTTCTGCATTAATAAACTGTATAACGTATCAGACGGAGCAGTGGTGCAGCAGTTGCGTTGTCACCTGACAGCAAGAGGTTCTCCGGTTCAATTCTTGGCTGGGGTGCCTTCTGTGTAGAGTCTGCATGCCCTTCCTGCATTCATGTGGGTTTCCTCTGGGTGCACCGGTTTCCTCCCATATTTTAAAGACATGCATCTGGAGCATTTCTCCCCGGGCCTCCACTGGAAAATTGACTTCGTTCCAAGTTGGACCTTCCCAGTAAACAAATGTTCAATAAATAAATAAATAAAATAACAAAAGAAGGAAGATAATGAAAATTGTATGAAATCCCCGTCCTCTATCTCTGGACCACACTAAAACATGCCAGAAAAGTACCTAAGAGAACTGTTAGAAAATGTAAAGCAAACAAGTTTAAAGTTGCTACAGAGACCAAAGGAAACTGCAAAACGTTCTTCAGTTATAACAGGAAATTAAGGAATATTGTCCAATAATGCACTGAGATCATCTATAATAATATCACATATTCTGATCTCAAGGATATTGGCACTATATTAGCAGACAAATTTAGTGCTAACTTTAACCCACCTACCCATAGTGTTGTCCACGGTATCCATGAAAATGTAGTGTCCCCTGAAATAACCTTGATACAAATCTTAGAATCCCTTTCAAATGATAAAATTAATGTTTCCATGAGACCAGACAACATAGCAGGCAGTATTTTCATTATTACCAAGTGTGCACTAGCCAAGCCTCTGCTTAAAATGTTCGAGCTCAGCTTATCCGCAGGTTTTGTGTTTGATGCCTGAAGAACAGCCACTGTGACTCCCCCACACACAGGTGACCATTATGTAGACCTGGATAATAATAAGCCCATCAGCCTCACCAGTCTTATATGAAAAGCCATGAAAAGTATCATAGCAAAACTCATTTTTTCAGACACAGACAACTTAACTGATCTAGACCCCAGTCAGTCTAGCAATGTGAAGGTCAGGTTCTGTCTCCTCAAACTAGTAAACCTCTTTGAAAGGGTTATAGAGGTCGTGGACAGTGGTCATTCAGTGCACAGTGCTTACCCTGACCTGGCCAAGGCTTTTGACATTATCCCTCATGCTAGTATTATTAAAAAAACTCTCTTGTCGGCTTCATTGGAAATTGGCTGTCCAACAGATCTCAGGTTGGAAAAGTTGCCAGTACCCTCTCTGAACATAAAATTGTAGCTAGTGGGGTACCACTGGAGTGCTGGGCCCTCTTTTGTTTGGGATTTATTTTTAAGGTGTGCAATATCCCAGATGTGTGGTTGGCCAAGTTTGTTGTTGCAAGCTGGGCACCATTATTCACACATCCACCAATGCTAAACAATTCCAGCAAGGGCTAGAATATGCACATACCAGGTGTATTAAAAAACATTCTCAACCTAAATGTGAAAACGTATAACGTAGTAGCATTCAGCAAAACGTTGTTTCTACCTCTTATGTTATAAATAGTGCTCTTCTTCAAACAAACACGTCATAGGAGACCTGGGTATTTATGTGCAATACAATCACTCTTTCAATCAAGTTTCCACCATAGTCAGAGAATCCTTCTTTCTGGTCCAGTTAACTTTCATGGACTATTTTCTAGGCCCAAAGAGGTCATCCTACCTCATTGTACTCTTCCCTTATCAGGCTCATCATGGAATGCAATGTCCCTTTTGGTATGCATGAATCTAAGCATATCACGTAACTATAAAGGTCCCAAAGGTACCTAATCAAGAAAATTAAAGGCATAAAATCTTTCAACTATCCCAAAAGGCTAGCACAACTGACTTAAAACTTGGCAGTCTACCAGATTCTCCAAGGTGACCTGTGTCTTGCTTTTCAAGTCATGAAAGACCCAGTCCTATTTGACCTCCTATATATTGGCAAAACCAGTGGCTCTACAAATAACCGCACTAGGAACCTAAATCTACGCTAACAAATAAATAAGACTCTCTGGCGACATAGGTTCATAACTCAATGTATTCCCAGCTTGTGGAATAAGTTTCCACTACAGGTTAGGCAAAAGACTACTTTGACTATCTGCAAGGCTAGTCTTGATGGTTGGATAAGTAGAAGCAAATTTACACCAGGTTTATAATGTACAGCCCTGGTCAATTTGAGAGGTGGGCACTACAGAGTACTTGAGAAAGGAGGCACAAGCTTTTAGGTGTGTCTGCTTAGAGGTGTATGTGGCTAGGCATTATATGGTCCATCACTTCCTTAGTATTGTTCATACGTTCCTATGTGCCTATGTTATACATTGACACTCTGCACAAATAATGACATACAACCTTTCTATTATTGATTCTACTTCTGTTATATAAAAATAAAAAGTTCGCTACCTGCAATTTTTGTGCTTCTAGCCCAGGATGTGCCTGAAACAGTTCCATCGGGATCAGCCCATTAGCCAGAGGATAAAATATATTACTGACAAAATAAGCAGCTATAAATAGGGTATTCTGTTCTCCTCCTAATCAAAACTGAAAATTAATGTGAAATGTAAATATTTATGGACTGTGTTGACCACAAAATGTATGTGCAAATATTTTTTGTTAAGAAGGTTCCAATGTGTGCTCGGAGTCTGTTGGTTGCTTTAGCATGTGAAACCAGCTGGACTTACACAATTAATAAATAAAAAAAAACATTAACTGGATAACAGAAATAGGGTCTACTGCTGCAAAGTTATACATAGATGAACTGGTGTATGAATCATCTTTTTGTGTTTAAAAACTATTGTAAACAATAGTCATCCTGGAATCAGCTACTGAACCAGCACGGAGTATGTTTGTAGTACTTTTTTCACATCTAGCGGCAACTGCTTTGTATATATTTTAGTACATGGCTAATAGATAACTTAGGTGCCAAAACAACAGCAACTTATAGATGATGAAGATTTAATGTTGTAAGCCATTTTTCTATGGCTTTTCCCCAAAAATGGTTTAGATAGTCCTGCCATTTGTTCTTTTATCTATCTATCCATCTATCTATCTATCTATCTATCTATCTATCTATCTATCTATCTATCTATCTATCTATCTATCTATCTATCTATCTGTCTATCTATCTATCTGTCTGTCTATCTATCTATCTATCTCATTCAAGCCTATAACGCCTCTTTTGTATACTTCCAGTTAACACCCATAGCTCTTTATGGTGTCCAGACCTTTCCTGGGTCTGACTTTTTAACTAAGTAACTTACCAGCTTATAATAGGTAGAAATAGAAAGGGCAAGGATTTATTAATAAAATGACACCAAGATTGTTAATCTAGGACATCTTGAAGTAGAAAAGCCTTGATTATATTATGCTTTTTAAGTTGATTTTTCAGAAAATCCTCTGGAATGCAAAGATGTGTACAGGCTGTAAGAGGTGCAATATTCCACACCACATAGATGTTAATGAGTTATGCACCCATTCATTCATTCATTCATTCATTCATTCATTCATTCATTCATTAATTCATTCTTTCATTTATTTACAGCTTTATGACTTTTCTGAAATACGCCATCCACGTGGTGACACATTGTGGGCATTAGAGCTTGCTCTTATGCCTAACTATGCAAGTTATAATATTGGTGGATTGTAACATAACAGTTACAGTATTTGTGCTTTAATTAGCCGGTACTGGATAATTATTAGAACGCCGCTCATGCGGAGCCATTTCTGAGTGTGCCAGCATTACTGTTGTTTGTCTCAAGCCTGTAAACGGCTTTTTGAACAGTGACACCTTGAAGCATAACCTCTAGCCTAGCCATTTCTCTACATACGTCCCTCTGTTGAGTTTGATTTTCAGCAACATTTTTTTTAAGCCTGTAAGCACCTTTTTAACTATGCCACCCACGTGGAGACTCTTAATGGGTGTTAGTGCTTACTCTGATGCCTAGCTGCTCACTACGTACCTCCCTTCCACAGCACATTACTCACTCAAAGTAGCTATTTGAGACAATATAGTCCTAGTGTACTTTAAGATGATGCTGAACGCTGGGATAAGAACTGCAATTGTCCTGCATTATCTACATTCTGTACTTTTTAACGATCTCCTGCCCTATACAGCCCTAGGAGCTTTAAATGCTTTATGGGCTAACCAGAGTAGTAGAGGCTGCTCCTTTGTGTTTAGTTCCCCACATTGTACTCCAGCAAGTGCTCCTCTAGAAGGTGGTGTCGCAGGAGCCTCATTGCACATAAGCAATTACTTGGTTAGTTGCCTCTGGGGCCTGTTGAGTACCATTAGGCTATGTGTAGCTCAGGAAACGAGTTCTAAGCTTATTCCTGGTATTTGGGTAATAACTACTGGTAGCCTTTCTGGTTCTTTAGCTCTGTAGAGTACAAGGAGCTGAATTGCTGACAATAGTGCACCTGGGTAGCCGACCCTGTTGAGTGCTGCATAAAATCCCTTGGCTATCTGTGGTAGCTGCACTGGGAACTGTCAGACACAATGTCTCTGTGTAGCACTATATCAAGGATTTAATAGCCTATCCTAATGTGTAAATAGTAGTCCTACTGACCCTACACATAGTGCCCTAACACAGCATTGACTCACAGAACTAGATTTTAAGGTGTTTACTAGTGTTGCTCCCAAGTAAGAGTAAATGTGTATTGCTACTTTTATATTTACTGCTACTGCTTAGAGGAACATACCTTTTGTTTTTAAATGCTTTCTGTTCCTGCTACCAAGAAAATGGAAATGTATATTTACTACGTTTACATATTGTCATTGTGAATGTTTTGTGTAACTTGACCATACTTACCTTGCCATGTGCTAACTATTGTTTCTCTCCACTACTTTGTCTCTCTTGCTCCCTTAAGTTACCCTGCTCTTCTTGTGCTTCCAGCACTAGTCTCCAGGAACCTAAGGTCCCTCTCCAAATACCAGTGGGTTCACCTCACAGCTTTAATTCCATGCACCCTCTCTCAAGGAAACAAGAAAAGTATGTTTGCTGTCTAATTCCTGCCAGTAATACTTTCAACCATTGTACCATTGCTACAGGTGTCAAAGCACGTTCTGAGCCAGGACAGCCAGCAGCCTCTACCCCCTCTCTTTATAGTACCTTAACACCCACTCCCCCCCATATCCTCCATAGTAACTCCCTTTCCTAGCACTCACTCTTCCCCAGTTTTAATCCTGCAAACTCCCTCTCATATCTACCTGCAATATAAGACCTGTTCACCAGGTGGCACCCTTCTCCTGCTCTCATTCTCATGCATATCCTCTGGTTTTCTTAATTACTTACCTTATTTTCTATAGTCCCAGACCTGCTTTTTAGTTCCTCACACTTCACCCTTTACTATACTGTCTACTACTACTGTTTCTAGGTTCTCTTATCACTGTTTTTACCCACTTCTGACTTATCCAACTTACATTCTGTAGCCAGTACTGCTGATTGTTTCTTCTCTAGCTGCTTCTTTACCTGTCTCTACCCGCTCCGTTCGCCCTGTGGGCTCACTCCACTCCTGTCCCTACCCCTAATTCCCACACACCTCCAGGGGTCCTACTCTTATACTTACTAGCCACTCCCCTTCCTCCTCCCATTACTCTCATGGATCTTTCCTATTGGTCTTCTTCTACCACTCCTTCCTTCTCTAACCACTCCCCTCATTTCCTACCACACCACTCTCCTCTCCTCATCCACAACTACTATACTTCCATACCTTCAATAATACAACTAATATCATATCCATCCCAATGGATAAAATACATACCACTGCTCATTTCCAACTACTTCTCTTACTTACACTGCTTCCACCTTTCACTTTTGTTTTCATACTCTTCTCCTATGAACACCCATTAGGTCCATATGTTCAATACCCAAATAAGCTAACCAACTCTCCTTCTCTACACATCCTCTTTATCCATGCTAACATAACAACAACACCCAGCTATCTACTAGCTAAATATCATAGAATACTCCACATTAGATATAACAATCTCAATCCCAGGAGATCACTACACCTAAATAGCAGACTCCCAAATCCAAACTATCTCAGACAACTCCACTCATTAAAAGATGGAGACATTCACCCAAATTCAGGCCCAACAACAACTCCTATCTCTCTCCCCAACCCCAACTAATCCACTTATTATTCCATTACTAAACCATCTAACTCACTTATTTTAGCTCATCTCAATATTCGTAGCATTAACAATAAAATTGCTCAACTCCATGCTCTCTTAGAAGTCTACTCCTTTGACATTCTCTGTTTAACAGAAACATGGTTAAAACCTGTAACCAAAGACAATGATATCATCCCACCAGGATATAATATCATGAGACTCAACCGTGTAGCCGAAAAGGGTGGGGGGTTGCTATTCTATTCAAATCTATATTTCAGTTAACCATTTATGACTATAAACCACCTCTTAATGCCAATGCAGAAATTCTCATATCCAAACTTCAACTTAACAATGCCAAAGACATCTGTATTATCTGTATCTATCTACCCCTCCCCCCCCCATAATAAGAATACCACCATAGAAAATATCCTTTGCTTGCTATCTCAACACCTGCCCCAAGAAACCATAATCCTTGGTGATATAAACATTGATTGAAATTGCTGTAGCAGTAGCCGCCCTACCACCCACATCAATCTATATGTTTTTTCTCAAACCATTACCTCCCCCACCAGGATAAACAAACATAACAAGAAAGAAAGCACATTAGACTGGATTCTGATAAATAACCATCCTCAAATATATGAATCTGAAACCCTCCCTGATGACATAATTGACCACTCACTTACCTACATCATCAGGCATAAAACCTATGCTCCCATTCCTACCGCTGTCAGGAATATCAGATCCAAAAAGAACTTTAACCCTGATCTCTTCCAAAGGGAACTAAGGGCATGCAATTGGTCTCCCTTAAGATACCTCCCTCTGGAAGAAGCTGTTAAATCCTTTAATTCTAACTTCTTGGCCATCCTTGATCACCATGCACCAACCCGTTCAATTAGAATCCAGACCAAATCCGCCACAGGGCTTTCTATAGAAACCAAACATAAAATCCATCTCAGAAATAAATACTGGGCCAAATGGAGAATGACTAAAATCCCTGTAGACCAGCAAAATTTCAGACAACTAAGAAATAACACTAAGAAAGCTATACTGTCTGATAAAAGAAACTACTACTTTCAATTTCAGAAGGCTAACCATAAAGACCCACAAAAATTCTGGGCATGCATTAACCGATTGCTACATCCAGGTCAATCCATTACACCAAACCCACAAAACACAGACCAGGAAAATCCCATGCCTACTGCCAATGCCTTCAATACCTTTTTCACTGATGCTATCCAAACACTAGCCAGTCAGCTATCGCCTAATAACTTCACTTTACCTACCTATAACAAAACCACACCCCCTCCATTCCTTTTCCAACCAGTCCCAACAACCCATATTCTTGCTCTAATCCAAACACTGAAACCAGGCTCTCCTTCAGCAGACCAACTACCTGCTGAATATCTACAGAAATCTGTCAAGTCGATTGCTTACCCCATCTCCATTCTGATCAATAGAACTATTAGCGAAGGTCACATCCCTAGCATCTGGAAAGTCTCCCATATTATTCCCCTTCATAAAAGTGGTAACTCCACCGAATTTTCCAACTACCATCCCATAGCCCTTCTTTCTCCTTTGGCAAAGATCATGGAGAAATGCATCCATAGCCAATTGCTAAACCACCTAATCCAAAATAACCTACTTTCTAGCTGTCAACATGGTTTTAGACCTTCTCATAGCACTACCACTGACCTCCTTTCCTTTACGGATTGTATTAACAAAAAACGTAACTGTAATATGCTTTCCTCTGCACTATTTATCGATCCAAAGCATTCGACATGGTAAATCATCAACTTCTTATAGATATACTCAAATCCCTGTCCTCAGATGCACTCTCTATTAAATGGTTCCAATCCTACTTACATAAAAGACAACAGGCTGTGCTTTGGCACAACACTCTATCTACCCGCCTACCACTTAACCTCGGTGTCCCTCAGGGGTCCATATTAGGACCTCTCCTTTTCTCCATTTTTATCAATGACCTTCATCTAGCAATCCCCCATGCTACTTGCATGCAATACGCAGATGACTCCACACTTGCATGCTCAGCCACAACCACCTTTGAACTTCACTCCCGTACCCAAAAAGTATTTAACACAGTTGAACAATGGTTCACACTCTGTTGTCTTCTCTTGAACCCCAAAAAAACTAAAATCCTCCTTTTCAATCCTACTCATAAGTCCTCTCCCATAGATTTTCTGGTTACATCCACTAATGGTACCATTATATCACCTGACCCAACTACCAAGCTACTTGGTATTACCATCGACAACAACCTCAACTTTGACATGCACATCAACAACACTATAAAATCTGTCAACAAAAAACTTGTCTCTCTCTACAGAATTAAACCCTTCCTGTCACCTACAGCTAGAACTACTATTACACACACTCATCTAATCTCTACACTCCTCTATGCCTCATCCATTTTCACTAATCTATCTAAGAACAACCTCAATAAACTGGAAATCTCCTACAATAACATAGCCAGATTTGCTACTGGCAACCCATTTAGGACTCACCATTGCTTTAATTTAAAGCAGCTAGAATGGTTGGAACTACATAATCTGCTTAAATACCACCAACTAATCATTGCCCATAAGACTCTTTATCACCCTTCTGATACTCCTATTCTATCTAACATCATCACCCCCTATAAAAATCTGAAGTCCTTATGTTCATCTGAGAAACTTCTAGTTAACACATCTAAATCTAACAACAGGGCTGGAGATTCTCTCTTCTTTAATACTGTGGGAAGATTCTGGAATCTCCTACCCAGCGACCTTTCCTCACTTTCCTCTATATCACTCTTCAAAAACAGACTGAAACGTTTCCTCAGAACACTGGTTATGCCCCTGTACTAAACCTGTTATCTGTTCTATCCAAAATATGCTCTGCCTACCTTATTCTTTTCATTAACTCTTCTATCTTTCTTATTAACAATTTTTTTACCTTTTTTGTTCTGTATTTCATTATTTCCATCCCATTGGATACTTATTTGTTAAAAAACTCATTATTACTATAACTAAACATTAAACTGCTTCTTTTTTATTATGTACTGTACTTGTATGTTGTATAACCTGTATGCCTTCTTTTTTTTTCATGTATTGCACCTATATGTTGATTTGTACCTGCATTTTACACTGTAATGATTTCTGTCCTCTCTGAATATTTCTGTTAACCAGAAATGTCCTTGTATATACAACTGATGTTATTTTTGATATTTGCTGTTATTTTATCTGTGTGTCATGGAGCTTATCTCCCCGGGCCTCTACTGAAAATGGACATATATCCAGTTAGACTAGCCCGGTCAACAAATGTAAAATAAATAAAATAAAAAATAAAAATAAAATTTGTTAACCAGGGTAGGGCACTGATCCTTAATGAGCCTATTTCAGACTTAGCCTGGGTGTGCAACACTATGCAGATAAACAATCAATCAATACAGTGCATAAAATGTGATTACTGATAATACAGTGAAACTGCTCTTATACAAATATATTTTGCAGTCTTTTGTGAATACCAAGGTGCAGATTTGGATTTTTTTTTTTTACATAAACAGAGACATCTGCTGGAGAAGCTCGGAACACCATGTTTTATAACATATATAGCTGAACCATTTGACCTTCAATGTTTCAATGAGTGGCGTAAAGCAGTACAATGCGCCATCTGCAAAATACTGTGAAAAAACTTCCTTATTAATTTATTTGCCAATGAGACCATTTTTAAATAACAATATACTTTGATAATAATGGGAAATTCTCTGCATACTTTAAATTTCTCCCTGCCTTGTTAAGTTAAGTATAGGAGCAGAGGCAGCTTGCGGTAGTTTTTGTTTTGTGTCTGTTATCCAGCAGTCCCCTCACTGTTATGTTGAAGGTAGGGACCTTTGCTGACTTTCCCTACCATCTCAGAATCAATTATATGTATTCTTTGCCATTATGATGTTTATGATGTCCTCTATAATTACTGTACTATATTACAGGTACCCTGATAACTATCTTCTTATCTTAGGACTGTTTTTCTGCCAGTATGATCATCCCAGGCACATACTTTGTTACCTTGCCTTTTCACCACTTCTCTTGTTCTCCATTTATGCTACAGATGTCAATATTCCTTTTCCTTAATTTGTACTCCCTTATTTTCGTCTGGTTTACTACCCCACTGAAATTAATTATTTGTGTTTTGAAAGTGGTGCATCTCTTCACAAGGTTTACTCCCATTAATACACAGTAAATGCAAAACTTTATTTGGGTTACTGAACCTCTTCTTTATCTTTTAAAACATTTCCTTATTAACTCTAAAGACAACAAATACTCTTAAGCACCTATTACATATTTCACCAATTTAAATTATAGAGACTCAGTTTAATTTCTTTTTGTTAAACAAGTTCAGCTCTTCACAGTCTCAAGGACTTTAGCACACTAGGTGTGTGTGTCAACAACAAATGCATATTCATTATTTCAATAATGTTGTCAATCTATTTTAGCTTTTCCCCTTCTTATAGGTTCATAGGTGAATACTAGGCTAACTATCCAGAAGAACCACTTTAAGCCTAGCCAACAATCTGAGGTCAGAATCAAACCCTGTACCTTGTGCCTATGAGGTGAAGACCTTAACGATTATGCCAGACCCACCAATCGCTAGTATAGGAAATTAATCCAAGCACCTGATGTGGAGAAAGAACTCATAGCCTCATATTCTTTCAACATCAAAGATGTGTTACATGCATACCTCTCTTAGAGCAAGAAATCTAGACAAAGCCATAAATAAAAGTGGAACAAATGCCCAAAAATAGGGTCATTTTTTAAAATATTGCTCTTACAAACTTACAAAGTTGATAAAAGAACAGGTTTTACAATATCATGAATTTTCTGAAGAGTATGATGCCTGAAACTCAAATGTCTGTCATTATTTTAAACTTCAATATTAACAATTTGCCACTAATTTGCCAGAAAACCACAATTATATTAAAAACGAACCAAAAATATGAGGTAAAAATCTGGACATTCTTCAAAAATTTGTACAGTTGAGAGGTATGGTTACATGATGTGTCATTGTCCCTGCTAATGATCTTTCCTGACACCATTGTCTTCTCTAGTGAATCCTGCCTTCACATTACATGGCTAAAGTAATTTGAATTTCAGTTTTACTATCATCAGATCTTCCCACAACAGTCTGGTTTTATTTCCATAAGTGCTGAAATTACATGATCTTCTTACAATCCCCAGACTTCTTCACATTTTTAGCAGAAACACAGTTCCAAAGCATTCACTTTTTTTTTTTTTTTCAATAATTTTTATTTTCGTTTTTCATTTATATAAATCACAATCATTTCCATTCTTACAGCATGACCACAGGTGAGTGATATACATTGCAGGAAATATAGTAACATGTAGGTCATAAAACATATCTATTTACACTATATACATAGATGCTTTCTTAGTCAATTCCATTGTTATAAAAACAGCACATGCAATAAGGATTTCAAGTCCATAGCTTGGCTGTGTGATTGTGTGTATATTTCTAGGTTCCTTTGTACCTTGTTACTATGGAGTATGTATGATGTTTTATGCTAATATGATGTTAAAGGTTTGTTCCCAAATTTCTCGGGCTTTCATATTTTTGTTTCTTTTATCCATTTCTATTTTGAGAGGTAAAAAATGTTTTATAGCTATTTTTTTTAATCCCTCCCAAGAGATATTTGTAGGGTCTAACCATTTAAGAGCTATGTATAGCTTTATTAGTAAGAAAATTACTATAAGTATATTTGCTTGTTTTCCTGATATGTTAGATGGGATAATATGTAGAAGAGTAAATTCCCATGTTAGTATTATTTATTTATTTCCAGTTTGATGACCGGGGAGGTCCACTGGGCTCCAGGAGCCCGTTTTCAGTGGAGGCCCAGGGAGAAAAGCTCCACATTACATACAAGTAAATCAAAACTTACAATTACAATCATAGAATTATATACAGAGATGTAGTGAATTGATGTTTGATATCCCATTTTTTGCAGTTGTATCTTGAGGGAACTCCAGAGTTTGTACACACATTTGCAACTCCAAATTATATGCATTAGGTCTCAAACCTGGTCCTTACAGTGTGGACAGTATGGTGATTTGGATGCACTGAATTTGTGGAGCATTGCAGGTGTGAAATATGCATTATTATTTATCATGAACTGCGTTTATGACAGTTTTTTAAGGGGTATACTCTTCAGTGTTAGGTTGATTGCATGACTTATTTGCTGGTCATCTATGGATGGTTTTAATTTTCTCCAATAGTTAGAGAAAAGGAGGTCCTTCTGCAGTTTGATTTTGCTATCATTTTATATGAGTTAGACATTGTTTTCCTTGTTGTAAGAATAGTCTTCCAAAGCAGGGTACAGTTTTCCATGTTGCTGTTAAGTAAAGTAAAGTTTTGGAGGTAGCTGGAACACAACTCTTTGATTTGTCTTAGAATTATTATATATGATTTGGGTAGATTTAGGTTGCTTCTCATTTCTTGGATTGTACAGTTAAGGTATGGATAGATATCTTGGATTATTTTGTCCTTTAATCGAGGAAAAGAGTCAAGGTCTAGCATCTTCTTATTTATTTTTAGATTTGGATTTTTTATGGAGGGGTTATAGTGTTACCATAGCTTGCCCAAGGTTTAAGGAATGAAAGAGTTTTTGTGTCATATTTATAGAATGTTTTAAGGGATCTATAATGTTGTAGGTTTGTTAATCTTTTTTGTTTAAAAAGGGAAGCACTTTGGGATTGATGCCTAGTGCTTTAATGTACCTATAGAATATTGTCACCCAAGGAGGTGGCCAAGTTTTCATTGTCGGGTTATGTTCTGCTATTCTCAGTATTTTGTTAGTGTTGATAATAGAGTAATACATTTTAAAATCTGGCAGGATCAGACCCCCTTTGCTCTTGGGAAGTATTAGTTTCTGGTACAAGATTCTGTTTTTTTCGGGTTCCCATATGAATTTTGCTAGGAAGGTATGTATTGGTTTAAAAAATGTATTATGTATAGTTTTATCTGTGATGTCACGAATATATGTGTTAGTCTAGGTAAAATCTTCATTTTGATTATTGATACTTTGGGCAGAAATGGTAGCTTAAGGTTATTCCACCTTTCACAGTCTTGCAATATGCCATTTAAGAGTTATGTTATGCTGGTAGAATTCCTTGCTGCTCTGGAAGAAAGTAATTTTCAGATATTTGGTTTCTTCAATTTTTATTGTAACTACTAGTGGTATTAATGAGATAAGTTTGGGCGACCTTAAGGGGAAGATATTAGTTTTATTGAAGTTTAATTTGTAGTTAGACATGATTGAAAACTGTTCAATTGCAGTTATTATTTTGGTTATGTCTGAGTTTGGTGTAGTGAAGTATATGTTCAGATCATCTGCAAAGGCGGTGAGATATACTTTAAAGTTATGTGTTGAGGGGGGGTTATGGTATGTGTTTTGTTTAATATAAAAAAGCAAGGGTTCTAGGTATAGGTTGAATAGAAAGGGCGATAACGGACATCCTTGTCTTGTTCCGTTTTTTATCATAATTCTATTTCAGCATGTTTTATTTATATATAAGGATGTGTATGGATTTCGATAGAGAATTTGGATGATCTGAATGAAATTGCTAGGTATGTCAAAATAAGGTAATGTTTGAAGTAAAAATTCCAGGTTGAGACTTTCAAATGCCTTGTGGGCATCTACTACAATTGCATAGATATTAATATTCCTCTAATTTGCAAAGCAGATTAATGCATCCAATGTTAGAGTGTTGTCGCTGGTCTGTCTTTGTGGTGTGAACCCAGATTGCGCTGGAGAAATGATTTTCTCTATCAGGTTTTTTAATCTATTTGCACGTATTGAGGCAAAGCATTCACTTTCTAATGTACTGTCCTACTTATAATCCAAGTTTCACAGCTATATTCTATTACTGTGAAACCCATTTGACTTTATGGTACTTTGCTGACAGTAAGATGTCTTTGCTCTTTAACATCTTATCCAGATTTGCTATAGTTTCTGCTCAATAAGCAAGCATCTTTTAATTTCATTTCTTTATGATATCATTAATGATACTGGTTTCAGCAGCTCTGGTGGCAGAGAGGGATTAAGCTCTGACTAAAGTCCAGGGAACTTGAGTTTGATTAGCTGATTGGGTGCTTGATGGAGCTGGCAGGAGAGAATGGGCATGCCTATTTGGTGGAGAGTGGGAGGAACATACAGGTCAATCCCTCAAGGGAGGGGCATTGTTGAGATGTGTGTCCTGGGATTAGCTGATTGGGTGCTTGATGGAGCTGGCTGGAGAGAATGGGCATGCCTATCTGGTGGAGAGTGGGAGGGAGATACAGGTCAATCCCTCAGAAGAGTGGCATTGTTGAGATGTGTGTATTTTGGCTTATCAGGCCACTGCCTTGTTGTAGAACTCATTAAGGAATGTATAGGAGTGTGCACTTGCAGGGGGAACAAGTTCTAAATTTCCATGGTGATGTGGGAAGCTCATCTTTTTTGCCCAGGGGGAGGGCTTGGCCATACAAAATGCCCTCATTTTCAGGAACAACTCTCAATGCTATCTGTATGATGGCTCTCCCAGACAGCTCGTGTCACTGTTCAGTACTGGGTAATTGTCTAGTACAGGGGAATGAATGAGTCTAACTGGGGGAAGTTTTATGTTTGTCAGGCAGAAGGGGAAAACACCTAGATAAAAAAGGAAACATTATAGTAATTCATCTTCTATACCCATTTCCTGATACTAGTCAGAAATTTTAAACAAGTGGGAACTGAAATTTGTTTAATGGAAATCTAGAACAAACTGCTCACAAACTATATGTAATTCATGCTTAATCATATCATTAATAGTATACCTGTCAGCGTGCACCTTTTTCACTTGCTATTGTAATTGCATGCTCATTCTGTAAAAGCAGCAATGCAGACATGAAACGTTTTTTAAGACTGCTATTTTTCTTGTTACTCAAGAAGTGGGAGAGTAAAAGGACTTCCTGTAACTGGTTTTGTTGTATATTAAATATCAAGAAGAAAGTGTTATCACAGGATGAGTATATTGTAGTTCAGATATTCTGTTCATGTGTCATAATCTTCATGGTGAAAAATGGATAAACAAGAACAACATTTATTTTAATAGCTGGAAAAAAGTTTGTAAAAAAAAAATTCTGTTAATCTATCAGAACGACTTACAAATTGACTGATTACTGGATACAACTTCTTCAATAGCTTGATGCCTTAAAAACATCGATTTCAGGAGGTAGCTACCAACTGACCAGCAGTATCCCAAACTGTACCACTTCAGAGCACACTGAATAATAATTGCCATATAGAAGAAAATGTATATTTCCACAATGAACAGACTATTTCCTACTTCCATCTAAGGCAATGAACAAATGTCATTTAGAAACTTTTTTTGCTTTGGTTTTGAATCATAAACATATTATACACATCACAGTTTTGCACAAACTGCTCTGTTTATATAGTCATAGAGGACCAGTACATGGCACCATGTGCTCTTAGTTATGCTAAAATGAGACCATGAATTTCAGATTACATACTTTTACACATCTGAGCAGAAATCATTATTGTGTTATTTTTGGTCATCAAACCTTGAATATGTGACAGTTCATAATATTTAACATTTGTTGACCGGGAAAGTCTGACTAGGACAGAACCTATTTTCAGTGGAGGCCTGGAGAGAAACGCTCCAGATGCATGTCTTTAGAATGCATGAGGAAACCCACGCAAATGCAGGGAGGACATGCAGACTCCACACACAAGGCACCCCAGCTGGGAATCAAACCAGAGAATCTCTTGCTGTGAGGTGACAACATTAACTGCTGTACCACTGCGCTGCCCTAGTAGTCTAGAAATAAGGATAACTGTTCAGAATGTCAATTCCTGGCCACATCTTTGCTCATCTGTTGTTAAATAAACCTCTTTCTAAATCCTTAACTGGATTATTTTTCCTATGGCAAGAGGAGCTTATTTATTTTTATTTTTGCTAAGTTTTGCTAAGTTAGCTGTGACCAGGATCTGACATTCTGAACAGTTATCCTTATTCCTAACCTTTTTCTTTGTCTTGCAGACTATTGACACTACTGGTTGGGATACCAGGTCAATGCTTCATGGATTTATTTATTTATTATTTATTTATTTGCAGTTTGATTACCGGGGAAGTCCACTGGGCCGAATTGACCCATTTTCAGTGGAGGCCCAGGGAGAAAAGCTCCAAGATGCATTATACAATTTAGATACAGCTGACAGTTAATATTAAAGATAATTGTAGAATAGTTACTCATAAATGCATTCAATATCATGCATAGCTAAATTCATTAAGCTTGAAGGTAGGGATCATACAGTTTCATTTGAGGAAAACAGATGTGTTAGGTGTAGAAACAGTTTACATACAAACCTTTTAAGAAAATGTACAGGTACATTTCCATTTAGTGGACAGGTGTTTGAATAGTTGGGTTTTGAAGTTTTCTGAGTTTGGTATGGTTCTTAGTGTAGAGGGAAGGGAATTCCATTTTTTGCCTAGTGAGAAAGATAGGAGAAGTTGGCCAGCAGGACGTTTAGGTTTATGGATAGCAATTAAGTTCTAATTTTCAGATCTGAGAGCTCTGTTGGGTGTATAAGGGGGAAGAATTTTAGTTAGAGTGGGACATTTTGTTGGGTGAAATAAGAGTCTATATGCAATAGTGAGTTGGAGATCGTCTAGGTAGTTTGGGAGTTCAAGCCAATTCAGGGATTGTAGGGTTAGGCAGTGATGGGTGGTATTTTTAGATTTAGAGGCAAATTTAGAGATTTTGTTGTAGTAGTTTTCTAGTTTAGAGGTGATAGAGGAGGAAAGGTTGGTTAAGAGAGGGGGTCTGTATAATAAGGAAGGAAGAATATAAGTCGAGGCCAGAGTTTGCCTGATAGAGTTGGAGAGAAAGTGATTATTCCTATACAGCATACCTAGCTTTTGGTGGGTTTTCTTAATATTTTATTAAATATGAATATCAAACTTGAGGTGTTCATCTACAGTAATGCCAAGTACTTTGGCAGAGGGGACCACTTCTATAGGTGAGTTGGTTTGACTATAGACTTTGAAGTTGTTTTTATCATAAGCAAGGGTCTCTGTGGGAGGGAATAGTAGAATATTTGATTTATTTGCATTGACAGAGAGGTGGTTTTGGTGCATCCAGTTTTCAGTTGTTGAGAAGGCAGTTTGGGTTTTAGTCAGCAATTCAGAGAGGTTTGAGGCAGAGCAGACTAAGGTTGAATCATCTGCATATTGAATGATTTTAGCACCAGGAAAAGCAGCGTGAAAGTTATTAATGAAGATGTTAAAAAGCATTGGCCCAAGAATGGATCCCTGTGGTATGCCAGTTGGGATAGGTAGGAAGGAAGAGATGGAGTTCTTCCATTTGACTGCCTGTGATCTGTCTGATAGATAGCTGGAGAACCAGGATAAAGCATTATGTGAGAGATTAAGGTTTGAGAGATGACAGAGAAGGTGCTTGTGGGAAACAGTATCAAAGGCTTTAGACAGATCGAGTAAAACAGTAGAAACTAAGTGTCCTGAATCTCGGGCTTGACTGACAGTTTCTAGGAAAGAGAGTTGAGCGGTTATTGTGCTATGGCCTGGACAGAATCCATGCTGGGTAGGAGTGAGAAGATTGTTTTGGGTCAGGAAAGGCATAAGTTGGAGGTGGATGCATTTTTCCAGGATTTTGGAGATTGGTGTGAGCAAAGCAATGGGGCAAAAGTCTGAGATGCTGGTATTTTTGCCTCCTTTATGAAGAGGAAGAATATAAGCTGAGCGCCAGAGTTTGGAGACATATGATTCTTTTATGGATTGGTTAATAATGATGCTGATTGGGAGAACAATGCCATCAGCAGCACATTTTAGGAAGGAAGAGGGAATATTGTTGGGAGCATTAGAGCAAGGTTTAAGTTTGGACAAAAGTTTTTTTATAAAGTTAGTGGAGATGGGTTTGAGTTCAAACAGATGAGGTGAGTTAGAAAGGGGGAGAGTGTAGAGCAGTTGGGTTATTATTGGGAAATGTCTTGGTGAGAGTTGTAATAGTTTCTATGAAAAATTAGTTAAATTCAGAGCCTAGTTCGAGGTCAGATTTACTTGAGTCAGGGCAGGGATTGTTCTTGGAGCCTGGATTGACGAATGAGTTTAATGAGTTCCAGAAATGTTGTTTTTTTTATTGTTATTGGACTGAAGTTTGACATAGTAGGATTTTTTGTCTTTGGTGATTAGTCATTTTGCTCGGTTGCAGAGCTGTTTATATTGGAGCAAGGTATTGGCCAGTTTATTGTTTTGGTAAAGCTTCCATAGTTTGTCTCTGTGGTGCATAATCTGTTTTGTCTCTTTGGATAGCCAAGGAGCAGTTTTAGTTTTTATCCTTTTGTTTCTTAGTGGGGCTAGTGAGTTTAAAGTATCAAGGAAGACAGAGTTGAAATATTCTATAGCCTTGTCAAGAGAAAGGATGTTTAGAATTTGCCAGTTCATTTGTTTGAAAGTATTTGACAAAGTAGTTGGGTTGAAGCTACTGAGGTTATGAGTTTGAATGTATTGATGCTGGAGTGGGGAGGAACTAGTTGAGCAATGCATAAAGGCTGGGAGGTGGTCGCTAAAGGTATCAGGAATTGTGCCAGAATTGGTTATTTTATTTGGATCTGAGACTAGGATCCAATCAATAGTGGATCCGGGAGGGCTTATTTTGTTAGGTCGAGTGATGGAGAGGATTATTTGAGTGAAGTTATAGAGGTTAATGGATAGGGAGGGAGAGGGGCAATTGATTTTATTCCAGTCAATATTCATATCACCAAGGATATAAGTTTCATATTTAATTTCAGTAGAGGCCCATAGGAGAATATTTTCGAGTGTAGAGATATTGTTACCAGGTGAGATATATAGGGCAACGATACAGGTATTTTTATGTTTATTTAGTTTATTTAGTTTTAGAATTTCACTGCCTTTTTAGTTATAGTAGTATGGTATGGGATGAATGGTTTGCTGAGAGGATGCAGTGATTTCAAACCATTATTCCAGCCCATCATAAAGATACCTCTAGGCAACTGAAGTTCTAAGGGATTCGTAGTGTAAGCTTTAAGCAGATGATGCTACACTGCAGTCTCTGGCAACAGTGACAGATTCCATAACATTTCTAAGTCTCTGTTTGGTTAATCTTTGAATTTCACTGCAGTCTCTGGCAACAGTGACAGATTCCATAACATTTCTAAGTCTCTGTTTGGTTAATCTTTGAATTTCAAGCTGCGAGACCTCAGTCTCTCAAGCAATTTTAATGAATATATATCATGTTCCTGTCAACAATTATGGTGCTTTCTCCATTTATCTCTTCAGATATAGTTACTGCTACCTCTGAAGCCATTTGGGAACTGAAGAAATTCCAAAAGGCAACCTTAAAAATGTACATAGTTTGGAAATGGGTACATCCAACTTGATCTGCTGACTCTCATTAGTTTGCAACAAGCACTGAAAAAAATGTAGCATTGAAATAGGTGCTAGTGACTCTTCCATAGTTTGAACTGGGTGATGCTCCTTTTTCATCTGCTTGTTATAGTTACGGTCTTGGGGACCAGTATATATCCTGACTTTGTCCTGCATTATGATGCTACCATGCTAATGACTCAGTCTTTCAGTTTTGTCCTTTGTCTGTTACTTCCATTTTTTCTAAATGCTTTTGCTGATTCACAATTCTAGCATTAAGCATAATTAACATTATTCTTATGAATTACAGGAACTGCCTTGGGCAAAATCTGTATGTGACACTCAATGCTCAGATACCCTAGGCCTTCAAGCCGATGTGCATACTTCAGAATATCATATATATATATAATTAATATATATATATATATATATATATATATATATATATATATTCTGTATAATATGCTGTGTATTGTGTGATTTATGTTTTTGAACTTGGAGTGAAGTACTGATCACAGAACTCTTTTATTACTTTTACTTGACATAGCAGCTTATTTGAACAGTGCTTAATATTAAAACACTTGAGTATGAGTTGCTTATAAGTTGCTTACTTCCTTTTGTCAGTTTGCTACTTCTTATGGCAGTGATGTAAATAGGCTACATCATAAGATATTGACTCCTTTTAATTAAAGCAAATTATTGGTATCATAAAAGACTACAATCACTTGACTGTCAACAGCATTTGATATAACAAAATCATTAAAAAGGCATTTTTGTGGAGGGTAAGCATCTCCTACAGAAGAAATTTACAATTGGGTTGGTATTTTAAATGCAGAGATTTGAAATAAAGCCTTTATTTCTTATCAGATAGTGTTGTCGGTCTGAAGTCGTGTTTAGGTCTGAAGTCGTGTTGTGAATTGGATAATAGATTTTTTTAAGGAGGTTTTTTTGGATGCACTGTTCCATGATTTTAGCTAGTGGGGAGAGTATGGCTATGGGGTGGAAATTGGTTAAATCTTTGGAAGGACCACCTTTGTGGAGACGGATGATGGATATTTTCCAAAGAAGTGGGACATGGTGTTCAGCAACAGAATGATTGATCAGTACAGATATGAGGTAGGCGATAGATGATGCTGCAATTTTTAGAAATTCATTAGGGAGCTGATCTGCTGCAAGACAGCAGGTTTTGAGTTTAGTGAGGAGTGACTTTTTGCAGCTTTTCTTAATGGGAGTAAAGGAAAAGTAGTTTGGATTATCAAGAGGTGGGGTGGGAAGACTGAGTGGGGTACTAGGAGTGCTGCCTAAAAGGGCTGTTATGGAGTTTATGAAGTGGGAGTTTATTTGTGTTGCGATGAGGTCAGAGTTGCTAGTTGTATCTGGGGTTGGGGTAGGGGTGTGACCTGGGCTAAGGAGATAGTTGATGTTTCTCCAAAATTTTGGGGGGTTGTTAAGATATTGTTGCTGGCATGACATAAAATAAGATTGTTTGTCTACTTTGAATTGTTTTTTAGCTTGATTACATAGTTTATAGGTGGTGAGGTCAATTATATTATTGTTGGATTTTAAAACTGGCCATGCTCTGTCCTTTTGTTTGATTAAAAGTTTGGTTTCTTTGGTTAACCAGGGCAGGGATTTGGACTTTGGGTGAACTTTCCTCATGGGTGCTAAATTATTGAGTATGTTTAGAAAGGTAGTGTTGCAAAATTGAACTGCCTGATCTAGCTGAAGGTACTTAAGTGGGGTCCCGTCACAGTGTTAAATAATTTGGTTTGGTGTATGTCATTTATGTAATTCGTACTTGGAGAGTCACTGAAACCTGAGTCAAATTCCTTGTATGCGTGCATACTTGGCCAATAAATGTGATTCTGACTTTGATTCTGATTCTGAGATAGCTAGTCAATAGCCAATTAACAAAACTAACCTGCTGAAAAACACATAATCTGGTCACAATACTCACTAATAAATGAAATTGATAAGTCTTCAGAAAAATGTTGAGGATGTCATCCAAAACAATGCAAACTAAATGTACAGTGTTGAAAATAACCACAACAATACAACCAAAACAGTACAGCATTGTGTCTACTGACAGCTATTGTCTCGACACTTGTCTCCATTTCCCCCATCATGTAATCTTGCATGACACACTTTTCTAACTGTGTGACGAGTTGGATAAGTTAGATACTATCAATGTCAAAGTTAAAACACCAATGGGGAAAATGATGATACCCAACAGCTGCCCATAAACTGCAAAAAACTACTACAGTAAGATCTATATTTAAATCTAGCATAATCTATCTATAATGACAACTGCATAATAAACAACCACACTGAAACACACAATCAGATCTGATAGGTAAATGTTAAACTTATGGGCTTGCTGGACCGAGCAGAGCAGCAGATAACAATGAGAATACAGATAATAGCAAATCACATTAAAAAAGGTATGCACAATGAAATTTCGGATGATTATTCAACAGACTGGAACACCTTGTGCCATAATATTATCTATGGATGTCTGTAGTTCCTAGGATACCTGGCTTGCAATGGACTAATATAAGAGGGCAAATATTGTGAAGCCCAGAAGATATAACTCATGCCAGACATTAGTTATATTGCTCTGAGGTAAACTACTTTCTATGACATTATAAGTACAGATCTCCATGACACAAGTATAAAGCACAACATTTTCATCTCTTCCTGGTCAGTGACTGTATATTCTACAAAATATATATTACTGTTAGTCATAACTTTGTTTTTGAGGGTCAGTCAGACAGTAACAGCATGTAGGAGGCCAGAAGTGTATGGGAAGAAATATAAGGCATATATCCGTCAATCCATCCATCATACAGGTGAATAACACTGCATCCAATGAGCTTAACAGACAGTTCTGATTTTCCTCTTTATTTCCTCTGTCCAAAATAAATTTATAATTTAATTTTAAATACCCATACTGTTTCAGCTGTTCTAATATCTACTGTTCTGCAAGGGAGCATGTTAAAATTAAAATACCTACAGTAGCATGCAGAGAACAGGACTTGCACCCAGCAAAACCAACATTAGCTCGTTTCCAGCTACATTTAAAATGAGTTCAATATTTTGATATTTCAACATTGTTTCATTCAGTATTATGGTGTCAGTATATTTATTTTCAACACAGTGTTATGTGTGTATATGTGTATATATATATATATATATATATATATATATATATATATATATATATATATATATATATACATATATATATATATATACATATATATATATATATATATATATATATATATATATAAATGTGTGTGTGTGTGCGTGTGCATGTGCGTGTGTGTGTGTGTGTGTGTGTGTGTGTGTAACCCCATCTCTACTCTTCTAATATAAACCTTATGATAGTTTTTATATATAATTGCTATAGCTGGCCTTAGACATAGGTAAACGAGATGGCTGCCCAGGGTACCACTCTAGCAGGGGCACTTTTCTGGTATTTACAACAACAACAACATTTATTTATAGCAGCAAAGAAAGAAATGGCAAAATAAATAAATACCAGAAAAGCACCACCCCCGCTGGAGCAGCAAAAGAGGCACCCTAAGGAGGAAGTTCTGTAATCTTTGCCTTTCTATTTATTGGCCTCCTGTTCCTATGTACCATGATCTCCAAAATCAATGAACTGGGTAGGCCACAGGTGGAACTGAGGAAGAAAACAAAAAATCCAAAAAGTCTGGTGCAAAGAGAATATTGACAATGGAGAGAGAGTTAAGTCAGAGTGAGTGTGTGTGTGTGTGTGTGTGTGTGTGTGTGTGTGTGTGTGTGTGTGTGTGTGTGTGTGTGTATATATATATATATATATATATATATATATATATATATACACACACACACACACACACACACCACACACACACATATATGGGGTGTACTTCACATCACCTAAAACCCATTTGACTGACTTTCATTTCACTGAGACCAAATCACCTAATTTGTCAAAATACTGAAAACTCATTTGACTGAATCTCACTTTACCGACAGCTTATGCAGTTGTTTCATACATAGTTAACGAGTGCAGACTTGCCTATTTAAAATGTGTTGAATGAATACAGGAAGAAATGAACAGTAAGACAAACTGTGAGAAAAGGAAGAACTAAGTAATCTGTATGGTGTAGGTAGACCAGGATGGGAACACTGGGTAGTGTGTGTGTGTGTGTGTGTGTGTGTGTGTGTGTGTGGGTGGGGGGGGGTGGGGGGGGCATGGAGACCTTTTGTCTAGGGTACCGGTTGACCAAAGGCCAGCCCTGACAATTGCCTCTGAAGCTGCTTTATACCCATCCTCTTAACTATAATATTAATATTTTCTGCCCTACCTTAGTTTCTTCCCTCACCTCCATTTCTTTGTATTTTAAGCACTGATCACACGATCTATTAACTATTTAACAAACTCATTAATGCATCGCTTCAGATGCTCAATGTTCAGCATCTACTGATGAATAAGTATCTTTTATATTGCAATAGTTACATTTATTTCATATGAATATAATCTAATTAGCAAACGTATGTGCAATTGTTAATCAGGTATATCAAACAGGCAAATGACAAGCATGGCATATAAAGGGAAACATTTATTGAATAAAACTTGAAAAATGGATAAAAGCATAAGCGCATTTGCGTGGTTCAACCACGTTTCATCAGACATAAAAACAATTACACTACCTACTTTTAAATTCAGAACATCCACTCCTAACTAGATATTAATTAAACAATCAATTAAGCTAACTACATGCACTTTTTCATTAGGAAGATGTGAGTGTGTACAAGCCAAATACCAAAACGGAGGATAAAGAATGTATGAATATTTACAATAGTTTTCAGCGAGCGTATTCTCGCGAGATTTAGCATCGTTACACATGTGTAAGTCTAGGAACCAGTACGCCAGGTTTTGTTGCATTTTTTATGTTTTTTGGTGAGTTCTATGCATCTATATAATAAGTAGTACTAAGCATCTTTTCGTAGGTTGAATGTTTTATTTGTAAATATTCATACATTTTTTATGCTGCGTTTCTGGTATTTGTCTAGTACACACTTGTATCTTCCTTATGAAAAGAGCACGTGTAGTTAGCTTGATTGTTCAATTAATATCTAGTTAAGATTGGATGTTGTGAATTTAAAAGAAGACAGTGTAATTCTTTTGATATGTCTGATGAAGCGTGGTTGAACCACGTGAAAGTGCTTACTCTTTTATCCATTTTTCTTGTTTTAATCAATAAGTGTTTCCCTTTATATGCCGTGCTTGTCATTTGCCTGTTTGATATACCTGATTAACAATTGCACATACATTTGCTGATTAGATTATATTCATATGAAATAAATGTAACTATTGCAATATAAAATATACGTATGCCTGTTTGATATTCCTGATTTGTCTTATTGGAACGGGAACGGGACTTTACCTGGAACAGTGATTTTGTGTCTGTTGTATGTGCAATTGTTAATGAATATTACTTAATGAATGTTTACTGAATGTCTGTTTAAAAATATTTGTAATATGTTGTAGCTTTTCTCTATGGGCGTCTGTTGAAAGGGTTTTTTGTTTTTTACTAAACCCATTCAGACAAACCTGGTAAACAAAAGCAAAATCAAATAAAAAATATATACATACATAGAGAGCTACCAACTTCAAGCTCACATTAACTTGTAAAAGTAGGAAAAGTGAGGAAAACGCTACACTCACTTTCTCATTCTTCTCTGAGTCTGGCTCCCAATGCAGGATGCTGGCAATCTTTAAGTTAGATGTTCTGGATATTGATCACCTATCAGGTGACAAATAATAGGGATTCCTTTGAATGGGAGAACAGATTTTCAGTAAACTATCATCCTTGATTTTTTCCATGGTAACAGTTTCTATCATTTTCATTGTGGATTTCTTTAGTTGGCAAATGATTAAAAAAATTGTATTAACAAACTGCACTGGGATTCATAAATCACAAGACTAGCAAAAAATTAATAAAAGCAAATCCTATTATCGCAAAAGCAGTGCATGAAACTCCAACAATTATTTTACTTGAAATCCTTTATTGACTTTGCTTAAACAAGCATTCTCAAGAGGTGAAATTATCCAAAGTCAGTCATTGCCAAATTGTAAACAAATTAATGGCATATCAAGTGGAATTACTCAGTAACATAAAGCAGTTGGGATAAGTAGCTTGCATAGTTTATTTGTATCATCTTTAACCTGAGCATTAGCAATTAATGCAGTTTGTTAATACTGAGGATTTTTGTGGCAAGGGTGCAGGGTTTGAACCTGCGTTTTCCCCTTTTGACTGGTCTGGCAGTTAGTGCAGAGAGTTAAGGTTATGAGTTGTACTTTGTGGTGTACAGGGGTGATTTCCGCAGCCCTTATTTGACTACTATGTGAACCGGAGCAAGTCACTTACCTACACAGCGCTTTGAGTCAACCGGAAATTTGAGCTAGGCTCCTCGATGGTCCCTTGGACTGCAAGCCTAGTAACTATCTATGAACCAGGACAACTGAGGTATCTCATTTAAACTTGAGCATGTGGTGACCCCTAAAGAAAAATTACAGTAATTTTCACAGATGCAGAATTTTACATCAGTGTTATTTTCTTGAGGATTTATATGTACCATTTCAACAGATGTGAGTGAACACTGTATTTAGATATCCAAGATGTAGCGATATGTCTGAGCAATGCAGTAGCTTGCTGTTTACATCTAACTTTATCCATATGCCATAGCTGTTGGCTTGAGTACTCACTGAGCTTTCCCAAAACAAAATACCCTTTGGCAAGAATCTGGCTGTGTGCATGGAGGGATAAATCCCAGATTATGACTGAAATTACTTAGGATCAGTTAGTGATCCAGATGTTGGAGGTACTGACTGGGAAGTATGGCAGTGAGCAGCCAATGCCAGCTCACCTGTCCTGGTGGGAGGGAGGTGGTCTGATCTACTGCACTGCTGACATCTGCTGGTGATATGGGTGTATAGCAGACAGCCTAGGGGATGAGGAAGTGCATAGAACTGCCGAGCGCTGCATTTGCATATTTGCCTTCTGTAGGGGGCTTGGAGGCATGAGAACTACAGAATTAAAAGCATTGCCCCAAAAGGAAAGGGAAAAGGTGTAGCAGGCTGCAACAAATGCAAGTGCACATCAGTCACCAGGGGAAAGGGTTATGATAAAAAAAAAATGTCTATCCCAAGAATGACAGTACACCAGCACTGATACTTGACTCAGTCCAAAGAGGGAGAGAGAATGGGTCATGAGAGCAGTCAGGAGAAAGGATGAGATGGTCAAAGGAATAGCGAACTGACTGAAAGACAGAACCTGTATTGTTAAAGTGACAGGCACCTCCTCAGAAAGTAAAAGGATAACTAGTGGTGTACCTCAGGGCTCAGTGCATGAACCCCTACTTCTTGGCATATGCTTCTTCAACCCTTAAATTATAGACCCATATCCATGGCTAACAAAGCTTACCAATGACTGCAAACTGGATGTTATCACACAACCCGCTGATACTGATCAACTAGAGAAAGAACTGATCCACAGTAACCATTAGTGTATGTGACATGATTTAATATTAAATGCAAAAAGTGCAGTATTGCCACATTTAGAAAACAAGATTCTTCTTAAATGCACCCTATAGCCAATGGCACACTCCAAACTGAAAAGGTAGTCAGGGATCTTGGTACCCGAGTCAAAAATGTCCTCTTTTTTGAATACCATGTAGCATCAGTACTCAGAAAATCTTTATACAACACACATGAGAACAACTCATATCTAGCAGTATATTATCCAGATCAGAAGAAGTAATCATCCATATGTATGCACTCTGTTAGGTCAGTTATAGAGTATAATGTCCCTTTGACATGTATCAATCTATACACATCAATCAACTCATCAGGCTCCAGAGGGCTCTAACAAAGAAGATTACTGGTTTAAAGACCCTGGACTATCAGGAAAGGCTTGAAGCCCAAGCACTATACACAGTCTTGGCAGGCTATTATGTGGAGATCTTTGTCTGGCTCCATAAATGCCTGTACTAAGGACTTAAATATTTACTTACCTATAAATAAAACTCATTGGAGGGAAATGTTTATCATCCAATGTTTCATCCCATCTCTGGAATAAATTAGCCCTAAACGTTTAACAAAGTGATACCCTCACACCCTTCAAACCAAGCCATAATGACTGAATGGGTATCTGCAAATTCATCCCTGGACAAAACTGCTTTGCCCTTGTAGACATGGAGGTGGTACAACTTGAGGGTGGGCACTGGCAAGGCTGAATAGTCAGTCTTTGGACTCCCTTGCCTTGTAATTTCTGTGAACCTAGTTAGATTTCATTTATGTGCCTCAATGTTAATATTTTGCAACAAAGAATCATGAAGACTGAGTGTCTCAGATAATTTCGTGATGTTTGTCTTCTTGGAATAATGTCATCCCAGTGCTCTGATCACTGGTGTGTTTTCCTTTGCTATGCTGAAAAGGAGTAGAAGAAATTATAATCTTAGGGATTTCTGGCAATGCTTTTAATTCTGTAGTTCAAAAATGCCAATGTCTATATGATTTTTTTCCCTAGATGCTGAAGTGTATCCAAATTGATTAAATTGTACTGTGCATATGCAACTGTGTGCTAATACTTTCAGGTTTGTTTTTCATTACTGAATCAGTCTCTTCCCCAATACTTCACTAAAATGTGTCCTCCCAGCTGGAAATTCCCAGTTAGTAAATGTAATTTAAATATGGCATGAGCTCCACTAAACTTGAGCATTACTGTAGTAAATTAAACTCATCAAAAACACATATTTTCTGATGCTAGTGCAGTAGACTGTTGATGTTAAGTATAGAGTGAGTTAACATAACCAGGCAGCCTTTTGGAATGAAATGCATACTATAAAGATGAAGTATAAAAGTAAAAAAAAAAAAAAAATGTAATTGCACTTAACTGGGGAATGCCTGAGTGATTCCATGTAGACGTTCATAGAGGAGGGGAATACCTAAAAAAAGAAAATACAGGAGTATTATATAATGAATAAAATAACAAATATAAGTTAACAATGCAAGCTAGTACTCTTAAATCCATGTTAGGATAATTTATTCTGTGTTATCTCATCGTAATATGCAATTTAGCTTATTATGAAAAAGGAAATGTATGGAGGGAATGTCTCCCTAGCATGATGTCGACTTTTTTGTGATTGCCTCATAGAACTATGATCACAAAAGAGTGACACCACAGAATACAAACACCATTCATAACCTAACAGTAAAAAATTAAGTCACTCCATTATGGAGACAGGAGAAATCCCTGGTACATAGCAAAATTGATCTTTCAGGAAAACACCTGGCAGTTTCACACTACTGATTGCATAAAACGCTGTCAAGTCACTAGTATTTCATGAACAAGCCTATTTTCTGGACATAGTTAAAGGAGAACCCTACCCAAATGTCAAGTTTTTCTTTCTAAAAGGTGCTTTTCCTTACCTATAATTCAACACTACACATGTCACTTATGAAAAATAATTATTCCATTTGTTTTATGTCTGAACTTATTTCTGTTTGCATTTGTTTTCTGCATTTGTTTCTTAATCTGTTAAGGTTAAAGATCTGATGAGATGGCAAGAATTGTGGAAAATGCATAAATATAGTTGCAAGTAAAGAAAACTCTTGGAACAAGCTCATGTCAATCAGGATCGAATGCAGGAATGAATAAGGAGAGATGCATTTAAACCAAAAGACGAATGGTTAATATTTGCAGCCCAGAATAGTGGACTACATAAACATTGGTTTACAAAGTCCATTGAACATATGGGAGAAATAGACAAATGTAGGTTTTGTAAAACAGAATTGGAAACAGTCACACATCTTGTTGCTGATTGTGATATAATAATGTCAGAAGGAATGGATACTGAAAGACATAATAATGTGGGAAGACGGTTGCATTGGGGATTGTGCAAACATTATAATATTATAATATTGAAGTAGATGAAAAACACTGGAAACATGACCACAAATCATTATAGAAAATGATGAAGTTTATGTCACATAAGATCACACATTATCAACAGTTCAAAAAAATAGATGCGAGAAAACCAGATATAGCAGTCCATGAAAACAGAGAAAAGCAGCATTAATCATTGAAATTGCTACACCCAGTGATTACAGTGTCTTACATACAAAGAGACACACACCTGTGTCTCACAGCCACTGAGGCCCAAACATAAACCCAACATATTAGTCATAGGAGACTCCATTGTGAGACACACAGATGTGCCCCTCATCAGGCTGGATAAGGAGAAAGTCATGGTTAGTTGTTTGTCAGGTGCCAGAATCCACCATATCACCCATGCACTCAAGTCTCTCAACAACAGGTACTGTTATGACAATGTCATAGTCCATGTTGGTGTGAATGACCTGAGACGTGCCTCCCTGGACTATATGAATAGAGAAATTATCGAGCTTGCTGAATATGTGTCCCAAGCAGATATGTTCCTAGCCTTAAGAAGCATTCTAATGTCACCCAGAATGATGCCTCAATACAAAAAGAAAATGACTGACTTTAACAATAGGCTTAGTTTCTGGTGTCATTCCAAGGGGATCCAGTACCTGACAGCCCGGGAATACATGATTGACAAACCACGATGCTTTGACAGAGATGGCCTGCATCTGTCTCCCTTGGGCTTCAGGCTCCTGGCAAAGGTCTTGCCTCCCCCTTAAAGCCTTTTTTAGGCATGCCATGAGGTCAAAACTACCAACATGAAAATTTCATCAAACCACAAATTAAAGGTCATGCTGCTAAACACTAGGAGTCTAAATATGAAACTGCACTCATTGCAAGCATTCTTAACCCTGGAAGATGCTGACATTTGTGTAGCCACAGAAACCTGGTTCAAAGCATGCGGAGAGCACCCTAGCCATGCCAGGTTACTCATCCTATCATACATTCAGACCCCAAACCATGAGCAGCAAAGCAAAAGCAGGCAGAGTTGCAATATATATAAAAGACATTCACACCTCCAGGCTGGTCAGACAGTATGATGCACAGGAGACACCCCAGGTGCAATTAACCATTGACAAGACCCCTATTCAAATGATAGCTAGCTACAGGCCCCCAGCTTTGATTCAAGATGCCTACACCACTGATGTGGATGTCTTCAAATCTATTAAGATTCAAACCTTTACCTGGATCCTGGACAACTTTAACCATCCAACCATAGATTGGAAGAACTACTCATGCCGAAACACAAATGCCCAGAGATTCCTTGATTTCATCAATGCAAATGTCTTGGACCAACTCGTCAACACCCCCACAAGAGGTGAAAATATCTTGGAACTGGTATTAACCACCATGAGTAACCACTGCAGCATCCCTACAGTGTTATCCACCCCGGTAAAATCCAACCACAAAGCGGTCACTTTCAAAGTCACCATCTCCCCTGACCCCCCCCCCCCCAACTAGGGTCAAACAAAAAAACTTCTCCAATGCTGGTATAAACAGCTTCACAGTCCCCTCACCCTTCATAGGAACTGGCACATATGTCCAAACCTACACCAAAAAAGTACTATACAAGCATTTATATAGCTGCATTGAATTTGGAATACCCTACAGGACAAAATCCTTGTCCTCAAGGAAGAGTAAACTTGTCTGGTGGACATCTGCAATAAATAAACTCTATAATAAAAAGAAAAAAAATTGCTGTCCAGGACCAAGAAGGAGCAGGTGCCTAATTGTAAGCAATCTTTCCGTAGCCTGAACAAGCACATTAGGGCACTAGTGAAATCCTCCAAAGCAAACTTCAAGTCCAAACTCACCACATCTACTAAAGAAAATCATAAGGCCTTCTTCACATATGTCTGCAATCTCAAAGGAAGCACCCAGATTTGCTCAAAACTAGTGGTCAAGGACACCACATACTCAAATGCCGTAGATATAGCCAACCTGCTGGCAGATAGGTTCAGTGAAAACTTCACCCCTCTGTCCCCCCCATCAGTAAATCAGGACATCCCCAGCACCTGCCCCCTTCCCCTTATCTCTAAAGAGCAAGTCATCCCTGCCTTCTAAAAGTAGAAAAATACAGCCTCCATGGGACCCGATAACATCCCAGGCGGCATCCTACATAAACTCAGGCATGAACTTGCAGCATCATTAGGCACCCTATCCAACCAAAGTCTGAGTACCAGCTTCATCACAGTTGAGTGGAGGACAGCCACTGTCATCCCTTTGCACAAAGGTGGAGTGCCCACTGATCCAGGAAATTATAGACCCATCAGCCTAATTAGCCTGATCTGCAAGGCCATGGAGTGGATTATCATGGACCACATTGACAACCTCCAAACACTCAATCCCACACAGGTCATGCCTGCTAAATCTGGTTGACATCTTTGAGTTGGTCACCAAAGCCATGGACGAGGGGAAGATGGTGCACACTGTCTACCTTAACCTGGCCAGAACCTTCAATACTATTCCCCCACGCTGGTATAATAAATAACCTCTCTCAACTAGGCATCAATCTGTATGTTACCAGATGGGTAGCAAATTGGCTCACTGATAGAACCCACCTAATCAAAAAATAGGGGAAGCCACCTCAAGCAGTAGACCTGTAACGAGCGGTGTACCCCAGGGTTTGGTCTTGGGGCCTCTGTTGTTTGGGATATACTTTTCTGAGGTGCAAGCCAAAACCAGTGGACTATGGCTGACCAAGTTTGCAGATGACTGCAAGCTGGGTGCTGTTATCAATTCCTCTAGTGATGTAGCCATCCTCCAAGAGGGTCTCACCCAAATAAATGACTGGTGCCAGAAACATGGCCTCAAACTGAATGCTAAAAAATGCATTATCATGCCCTTTGGGGAGAGTGAGGTCCCCACAAATGATTGCATTAATAAGGTCGTAAGCCCGCAATCAGTTGTGAGTGACTTGAGCACCCAGGCTGATAGCAAACTAACTTTTGACCACCATATTGCCTCCATTGTACAAAAAGATTTCTACATGTCCCACCTCATTGGTAAGGGTACCTCATCCAGGGACAAGGTGGTCATAACATCCCTGTATTCTTCCCTTATAAGACCCATTATTGAGTACAATACCCCTTTCGGCATGTACCTCACAAAGCATATGCAGTAGCTGGAGAGACCACAGACGTTCCTCACCAAGAGAATCCAGGGCCTCAAACATCTACCCTACACAGAAAGGCTAAAGGCCCTGTCCATCTACTCAGTCTCATACAGACTCCTCAGAGGTGACCTCTGTCTGGCATACAAAGCAATTTCAGGCCTCACCTTGATGGGACTGCTGCATATCCACAAATCAAGCTTCACTCAAGTAACCCCTATGCACGGCCTCAACTTGGTCTGTGGCATCAATAGGAGCTGTTGGTGGGACAGATTTGTGTCCCAGAGACTCCCCTTTCTGTGAACAGACTCCCTTTCCATGTCAAGCAGAGTACCTCATTAATCCTTTTTAAGCGCAACATGGATAACTGGATGGAGAACAGAAAATACACCCTTGGGATTCCACTTGTTTCCCTGCTGGACAGGGGCATCGGGTGCAGACTTGTCAGAACATGGGCAAAATTTTTGGCTAGGCTTGTAATTGCCTTAGGGCCAATAGCCTAGTAACTGCCTGTGATCATATGATCCTATAAAATGCTAGGATTTGTAGGCAGAAAGGAGGGAAATGTTGAAGAAGGATACCCAGATAGTTCCAATAGTAGTGGGAGCAACAGGTCTTATAAAAAAAGAATTTACAGTCATACTTAGATATGTTACCAATAAATGTAACTCTGTATAAATTGCATAAGGAGTCATTTCTGGGCACATTGCAGGTGCTGCGAAGAGCACTTAACATCAAAGACTGAAACAATACTAATTTCATGAACTTTAATCATACTTTGACTTAGGAATGGGTTCCATTCCCATCATGGTATTAAAAATCCAAAATACTTGGAGAAATTGAAAAAAAAAAAGCTAAACACTGACTGAGTACTTAGGTTAGATCCCTTATTCCAACTACAAAGCCATTAAGGAAACAAAGACATTTAAACAATGGCATTTAAATGTGCCTTACCAGTCTCAGATTGCTGGCATCACAGTACAAATAAAGAGTAGCCTGGAGTCTGAACAAAAGCAAGGCCTTTAAGGCTAGTTTTAAGATGCAAAAAATATTTATCTATTTACAAATTAGTTGTGTTTCCCTTTAATCAATGAGTGCCACAAAGAAAGATAGTAATTTCATTATCCTCTTCTTATTTTCTGTCAGTATTTGATTTTGCATTTTTTCTACACTCTATTTTCTGTAAAAGTGTATGTTTCTTCTGGTGTTTTATTACAACATTTTTACAGTGTTTTGTTGAGACAAGTCAGTCAGTTGGGGGAGGAAGATTAACATCAAAGACTCTAATTTTAGCTACAATATTAAAATCTGTGAATGCAACACAAACCATCTCAGCCCAAGTAACACCTATTAATAACAGAGGTTAGATTTTTCACACTTCAACACTGAATACAGTTGTTACTTTGAAAAGAACAATCAGCTACATTTTCAAGCCTGTCATTCAAACATTCCTTAAATTGCTGTAGCAAAAATTGCCACAAATGAAAATCAAAGAAAGCAAATAAATTAAAAACGTAGATTGACGCTGACAGTCAAAAGTAGGCAGTCAGAGTATTGTTGTAATCTGTTGAGAGAGAAAATCACTGTAAATAATCCTCAGTCTATCCATATAAAATGACAGGAAGGTGAAGGCAATGACTGTAAAACAAAATCATGCTACCCTTAGCAGCCCCCTTTCATGGTTTTTGGGGTATAACAAATTAGAATATAATAATCATTTACTTTGTTAAAGAGACATTTGTATTGCAGAAGAGTTCAAGATATGCTGAAAAACAGATTTTTTCAGTTTTTGTGTGCAGTTCTGCTTTAATGGTTTTCAGTGTCATTGTACTGCCAATCAAGAGCAGACAGGTGATCCGCTGTGGCGACCCCTACCCGGGAAAAGCCGAAAGAAGAAGAAGAAGAAGAAGTGTCATTGTTAGTATCTTAGCAGGCAGTTTGTTTGACTTGATGCCAGAATGAAAAGAAGGTTATGGATTCTAGACTCACAGTGGGTAAATGGATCATAATCTAATAATGATGATGTTCTGCACTATAGGGTTGGGGTGGAACATTGCACTCATGAGGTGCTGCTCTTTGGATAAGATCTTAAATCATGGCCCATCTGTCTGAGATAGTTGTAGTTTAGGATGAAATCAAAAAATCTCATACCCCTTGCCAACAACCAGTCATACAGCTAGAAATCTAAACAAAACTGTCAGAACTTGAATAATCCAAGGAAAATGTAAAATCAACAGCATCCTTATGAAACAATTATGAGTGTCTGGAAATGAAAACTTTAGAAACTATATTGCTCTCCTGTTCCCTAATCTGTAAAGTAAAAGCATTCGGAGAAAAAAAAAAAACAATAATTTGAGTTTGCCATAGAAGGTTGTGTAAAATGTTGCAGTCACTGTGTATTAAAAGAATTACAGAAAGCAAGAACTTCACCACAAACCACGAACCAACTAAAATTAAAATACAACAAAGGCAGCGACAAAATGAACTACACCTGAAAAATAATAAAATTTATTGTCAGCAGAAGAACAATTCACCTCTCTAGCTCCTTGGGTAAACAGCCTTCTGGGAGTTAACAAACACAAAAAAGTACACCATTAAAAAGTCAAGTCAATTAACACTAACAAAATAATTGTCCAATAAAATAACAAAATTACAAGAGCTTTCCAGGTACCTTCCCTGTTTAAGATCTTAGGTGCCAGTGTGCCATACTTCAAGATAAAAATAGTCTCTTTTTAAATAACATTTTACTTTTCAACAAAGAAACATTTTCAGCAAAAACTTATTCCAATATACATCCCCTTAAATCAGCAAAATTCCCCCCATGAACCATATTATAGTGGGCAGCTACAGGATTTTTACATTTGTTGTTCTTGATATCCCTAATGTGTTCCTGCAGTCTTACTTTAAAAGATCTTTTTGTTTCCCCTATATAAAAAAGGTATCTTGTTGATAAGATTAATGGTGTTAGATATAATCCCATAGTACAGTATATTTGTAATACAGAAGGGGTAGTGTATGTTTTGAAATGTTCCTGCAGTCTTTTATTAGTAATTTAGTTATTTTATTGGATAATTGCTTTGTTCGTGTTAACTGACTTGACTTTTTAATGGTGTACTTCTTTGTGTTTGTTAACTCCTAGAAGACTGTTTAGCCGAGGAGCTAGAGAGGTGAATTGTTCTTCTATTGACAATAAATTTTATTATTTTTTCAGTGTAGTTCATTTTAACACACATACTTCACTCTCCTGCACCAACTTACTGTTGTGTGTTATTCCTATCCCTAACCCTGCCACTAACCTCAGCCTTACACATTAGGGTAGTAAACACACTTTTCCTAACAGTAACACTAAACAAAACAAAAGGGCATACACATACACGCACACACACGCGCACACACACACACACACACACACACACACACACACACACACACACACACACACACACATCTATCTCACCTTCCATAGGCCCTACTCCAACCATACTTCTAAAGTGTACCAACTTATGAGGAGCACTCCTTATTAAAGAGTCTTTAATTTATTTGTCTTAAAGTGTCCATGTACTTCACAGCTCCACATTGAAAGGATCTATCACACATTCAGTGTTAGGAATTTAACTGATAACCATGGTGAAAAACACAGGATCATATTAACTCATTAAAAGAACACTGCTGTGAGCTTCCTAGGTGAAGTTGTGAGTGAGCTCTTAGTAAGAGATCCACAGTTTTTCCATTTATTCCACATTAAGAGAGGTGGTATACCTCATTTGGGAGATGTAAGGCTGAGAGTTATGATTCTCACCCTAACCTACAAGCAATTATAGAGACATGCACACACATACTAAACCCAGACATAACACATACATATCCTCGTCCATAAACCTTACTCTGACCCATTACCCATATCCACTTACTTTACATGAGATAATCCAACACTCGATTATTTCAGTATTCAACAAACAAGTCTATTTGATAGTATTTACCATCAATAAATACATGATTAAATGAACACACAAGCAAGATTAAATGAATGCCCAGCCAAGGATGATGTACCTGTATATATCAGGATGTTTCCACAGCATTTCAAAGACTATGGTATGTGTAATACTGTAATGTAATGTAAACATAATAACAGAATATTTTCCATTGATCCATTTCTCAAGGTCTGATTCTCAAGATGAGCATGTGAAATAATTTAACACATGCAGAACTTCTTCCTGGTACCTTTATTGCATTTCTTACTTGTTTGGTTAAAAACTGATTTCCTGAAAGTTTGTTACAAGTTATTAGCCACTTCGTCTTAAAAAGAGTCATAATTGTTATATTCAAGTGCCTAGTTTTTAAATTATTTTATAAATGTATACACCAATAGAACTTTTGTTAGTGCAAGTATCACATTAGCAAAATTGTTTTGCTCTCTATCTCTCTGCTATCTAGGACAAGGAGTATTTCTTTCCTGGTATTCACACAGTAACATATTTTTTGCTAGAAAAATTCTTGTGTAAGTTAGCAGAAAAGGTGTTTCCCCTACAGTTTGTATGGCAGCCCACTCCCTGAGAAATAAAGGTATAAGCTGGTAAAGCTGTGACAGGTTAACTGCTGAATTTATACAAATATTTCTTGACTTCTTCACTGGGGTTGCTTCTCTTGCCTACTCCCAAAACATTTGTGTGACAATGTCATTTCTGCAGCCACTGTCTGCATAGGGTTATTTCTGTAATCACAGTTTCCAAGTCCAAACTCTCACAAGTTTAAATGACAGAGTTTCTCAGAGTAAAATTTGCTTCACAATACTTATGGATGTTAAAAGTGGTAGAACTGCCTGCATGCTTTTGTTCATGAATGCAGCCTGTATGGTAACTCCCGAACACTGCACAAGCATGCCAAGCCTCTTTAAAATATACTGATACAGAAAGGAGAATCAGGACTGCCCGGTAGAAGAGTGAACAGGAATAGCATGCTGAGTAATAAACACAACTAACGACTTTAAGCATTCATAGCTATGTTTTAGGTCTTTTCTTCCATTCAGTCAGCTTATAGATGAAAGGTAGTTCTACATGCACTGTACAGCTTTCTTTTGTCCATTGTTTTTATAGTGCCTTATTTTACTTTTTTTATTACATTATACAATAAATTATGTGCCTTGTATTTCTTTTCTGTAGGCCTCCTTCTGTAAGTTGCTTCTAGGACTTTGCACTCTCCTAAATTATTCTCCTCTGTTAATTAATCTTAGTATTATTAAAGAGCTTTCTTTGGAGCAAGTTTGTAATAATGTTTTTTTTTTTTTTTTTAACATTTGTTGACTGGGAAAATCCGACTAGGTTCCACAGATCCTGTTTTCAGCGGAGGCCCAGGGAGAATTGCTCCAGATGCATGTCTTTAGAATTTGGGAGGAAACCGGAGTACCCGGAGGAAACCCACACGAACGCAGGGAGAACATGTAAACTCCGCACAGAAGGCACCCCGGCTGAGAATCAAACCAGAGAACCTCTTGCTGTGAGGCGACAGCATTAACCGCTGCACCACTGCTACATCCCTACTTTAAGCCTTAGAACCACTGTGAATATCAAAGGGACTTAAAATGGTTGAAGCTAGACCCAGTACAACTCCTGCTGACCTAGGAATCACTCTACTATTCTCTGACATGTTTGTGCCTTACACTAGTATCAGCCCTCATACATTTCAGGCACTCCCAGCTTATTAAAATTGTAACCCCTCTAACAGTCAGATTGGAAATCCTAGCTTCCTTACGTGGTGGCTAACACAAGGAATAAGTTTTTAATTCAATCCAGTAGGTTATATCTAAATTACCATTCAAGCAAGACACCTAGTTTATGTATGTCCGGTCTTGCAACTGTCATTTCTCAAGTCTAAACTTACCTATTTCTTCCTAACCTGACATATACCCTTTCCTCCAATGGTGCACATGCTTTTCTGTGTTCTAATGATGTAGCTTGCTTCCCCTGTTTATTCTCTTCCCCTACTTTCAAATGCTCCTTTTGAATGCTTAGTCCTTTTTTCATTTCCCTTCCTACACTTCTAATGTTATGGCTTCCTTCGGGTAACCATTTGAAATGATGGAACCTGCTAGTGTGAATCCCAAAACATAGAGACTGAATGGCTGAAAAAACAGAATTACATATACAAAGTCTGAGATGGCCATTTCTTGGAATATTCCCTTTTCTCTGAGGTATGGCAATATTGGAGTTGGTATAGTAAGTTGACTATAAGTTGGTACAGTAGGGGCTTGCTCATACAAAAAAAAAAAAAAAAAAAGAAGAAGTTTGAAGGAGAAGAGTGATGTTCGAGATTTCCTCTTCTCCTGTTGTTTTGGTCTTTTTTTTTTTTTTTTTTGTCTTGTTGGCACACAGCATTTAGGATGCTGGCCTTTCAATAGGGAGCTGTCCTTTTTTGCACAAGGCCATAAATTGTATTACTATTACCCATAATTTACCCATAGCCCAGTCAGCTGCAGATTTTTTATTTTTTTCTGAGAGGAGGGATGCATTGCTCTTCTGCTTCACAGTGACAGCTGTCCCCAGTGCTCCACATCCATCGTTGGGTCTACTGGTTCCTCCAATTTCCCCCAAACTGCAATCCATAACTTTGACTGGGGCCAATATGGAACAAATGTATGTTATAGGGATGCTGTTCATTACCTGCTGTTTTTTCCTCTAAGGCCTCCCCTGTGTTCCATACCCTCTCCAGTTCAAGATCATGTATGTAGTGGTTGCGGACATGCAACGAGAACATGTGAAATCTTGTCTCTGCCTCTGCGGAAGCTCAGCCAAGTTCCCACTCTAATCTTCCTTAGACTATAACCTCCCTGTTCAATCTCCAACCTCCACCCAGGATGTCATAGGGATGTCCATGCAACTCCCATCCCTCCCCGTCACTCTCTCAGTTGCCATAGCCACTAATCAAAACACAAAGGGAAGGTGGTAGAGAGCAGTCCAGAAATCCAAATGTAAAAACAACTCAGTTTTATTAGCGCTTTCAGAGTGCACAGTGTCACCCCTTCATCAGACAACATTTAACAAATGAAACCAACTATTTATACAGATAGTTGAGTGGCCAATTATCTAATTAAGTTAAATTAAAATGCCGCTCAAACAACATTTAACCCAAAATTTAAAACCCAACAGAAATAAACTCTTATGACATCCTACAAGATATTAAGATAAAAATGAAAATAAATGAATATAGATGAACGTTCAAAACCTGTTTAGTGATAAAGTATACAGGCATTTAAATCAACAAAAATCCTACGCGCATACTGATAATTATTAATAAAAAAGGAGGATAATAACCTTATAAACAAATAAAAAACGCAAACAATGTAGTATTACAAAAAAATAAATAAATATATAGACTGGGACTTAACATACAATCTCAAATCACCTTTTCATTGTAAGGTGTTTTAAGATACAACTGATGGAAACATATTCGTTTAAGCCAGGGAACATATGAGCGGCAGTTCTGATCTGCCAGAATAGCTCTTCCATCTCCAACCTAACCTGCCAGGGACCCCCTCTAATATTGTGATCAATCTGTTTAAGGATAGCGAATTTAAAACTGTGATCTGAGAACCGGATAATGTGCCTAGCTAAGGCATTAGTAGGATCTTTTTTATTAATAGCGTAGTAGTGCTCGTAGATGCGCTGCTTTAGTTTCCTTTCAGTTTTACCTATGTAGAAAGCAGTGCATCTTTGACAGACTGCACAATAAACTACACTATTAGTCTCACAGTCATATTTGCCTCTGATTTTATATATTTGATCTCTAATCCTAACAGTGGGGTCTATGCAAACAAACTTACATTGTCTGCATGCTCCACATCTGGTCATGCCAGAAGATTTAGTATGTCTGTGTTGCTTTACTTCAAGTAATGTTTTAAGATTTTGGCCCCGCCTGTAGATGATTTTAGGACATGCTCCTAGTAAATTAACTAGGGTAGTGTCCTCCAAAATAAGGGCACAATTTTTACTAAGCAACTCTCTAATTTCAAAATGGTCTAAACTATAAGTACACAAAAAACTAGTTTTAAAGGCATGATCTTTTACCTTGTTGTGCAGGACATTAGTAGTCTGTAGTTCCATTAAATTATCCCTGTAAGAACTGGTAAGAATAGGTCTAAAGAAGCCAGTTTGCCGCTTATGTATCACTTCAGATGTAATCTTAACCAGGATAGATTGTGGATACCCCCTATTTGTGAACATTACTCGCAGGTGTTCACATTCATCTTTAAAATCTTTATCATCGGAGATCATCCTGGCTGCCCTAACCATCTGTCCTTTCACAACAGCTCGCTTTTGGTGGTTAGGGTGGCAACTGGTAAAGTGCAAGAAAGCATTAGAATATGTAGGCTTCCTATATATAACACTTTTATACCAAGAATTTGCAATGTCCTTGGATAAGAGAATATCTAGGAAGTTGATGTTAAACTCCTGTAAGTTAAACGTGAACTCTAAAAAGTTTGTCATTTGGGAAATGTTGTTGATAAAGTTTGGTACTACCGATGGTGGCCCCTTCCATAAGAGGAACATGTCGTCCTGGTACCTAGTGTACCAGGCGACATTGTTCACAAAGAGACTATTATTAAACAACAATGTCTTTCCCCAATGAGCCATGATACAGTTGGCGAAACTTCCGCCGCAGGGTGAACCCATTGCCACCCCTGATTTCTGTAAGTATATTCCACCATCAAACACCATATAGTTATAAGTCAATACTATTTCTAAAAGGGTTTCTACCAAGTAAGTAGTGTTACTGTTGATCCGTCTAGCTATAAGGAACTCTCTTATCCAGTCAAGCCCTAATTTCTGAGGTATGACCGTATATAAATTCTTAACATCAATTGTAAGGAAAAAGAAATCATGGTTAAAAGGAATGTTGTTAATATCTGAAAGAAAGCTCCAGGAATCCTTGCAGATTTGAGGCTCCTGTTCTACCAGTGGCCTGAGTATGCTATCAACATACCTGGCACATGCGTAAGTTATAGACCCACGCCCATCCACGATGGGTCTAAAAGGGGGTTCAGCTATTGACTTATGGATCTTTGGAGTGCCAAATAGTGCTGGTATCTTAGGAGCAATCATATTCAAGTACCGATACAGATCAATATCAGTCACTCCTTCTAAAAACAGATCTTCCAAGATGCCCCTTATTTTATTATATGCTGTGTTGACCTCACTAATACTAGCAGGTGCGTAAGACTTAGTGTTAAGGAGGGATAACATTTTCTCTACATAGATGTTGTAATCCATAAAAACAAGTCCACCCCCCTTATCCGGTTTCATTACCCTTATATTACATTCCCGTAGCATGCTAATAAAGTCGCTCTGGTCCCTAGTAATATTAAAAACATTGCTAGTACTGTTCCTATTAGCTGCTAAAGCCCTTAAGTCAAACTCACACATCTTTTCAAAGGAGTGCAAGGTCTCATGCAAGGGGGGATTGAAAATACTAGAAACTTTGAGGGAACTGGTGAGGGTGGACTTTTTTCCCATCAAAATTTTCAAATTAAGCTTACGCACAAATAATTTGAGGTCAACAATAGTTTTAACAAGATCCATATGGGAGTCAGGAACAAACGACAAACCTCTAGAAAAAAATTCAACTAGATCCTGATCAACATTGAAAAGAGTGTAATTATAAATTTTAAAATCCCCTTTAGAATCTACTATAATGCGGGGGTGTATCAGATAATTGATCATCTCTTGCGTTGATTCTGCCTGTTCTTCATAGTCCCTTGATTGTTTCTCACTCTCGGGTTCGTATATCTGGTATTTGTATTCCTCTGAAAACCCTGTTGATTATTGGAAGTTTGTCCATTAATGTGAGAATTATTCTGTACCTGCACCTGTCCATTGTTGTTAATCCCATTGTTGCTATTGGTATTCCTAGCGTTACTGTTAAGTAGTCTCTCACTACGACGGAGAGGCTGACTTACATCGTCCTGTATACTGGAAACCATTCCCTGTTCTTCATTCAATGTATTAGATATACTAGCATTAAGATCAGAGGGGGACCCCGTATTATTGACAGTTTGTAATATAGGAGGTGGACGGGGATATGCTCTATTAGTGTTATATTCATGAATATCCCTGGCTATTTTCTTCTTCTTAATGTTGGTTAGCTTAACCAAAGTTGCCTCAATACTGGTGAAAGTACAAATGTATTCGTACTTGTACCTCAAAAAGTCACAGTTCGTTTTGATATTATGTTCCAAAAGTTTGAGTTCACATTTTAAACCATCAACTTCAGATTTATTTTTTTTCAAAAAATTTTTTATTAATTATATGAATAGCAAGACAATTAAAAGATTATACATAACAAGAAGGCATAAATGAACATATAACAATTCATCTAGTGATAACAGCCTTCATGAGATTTTGATAATTTATTTAGAAATAAAACATACACCATATGTACACTATATACAAGTTAGGCAACCTGAGAGAAAAAAAAAAAAAAAAATATTTAACATTAACTATTTAATATGTTTAGAACCTTTTCTAACACAACCTTTCTAATAGCTTTTTTTTTGGACTTCCACCTAAGTATCTTTGAGCATCAATAAATTTAAAAGCCATTTTCTGGAAAGTAACCCATTTTAATTTAGAGCGATCAATCCAATTTTGTATTATATAAAGTTTTAGTAATGAGCAAATAAAAATGATAACATGAATATCAACTTTTGAAAGATGAATCAATGGAATATGTAGAATAGCAAATTCCCACGCAACGTGAATTTTGATATCCCATTTTCTGCAGTCTGACTTTCAAAGATGTCCACAATCTGTGAGAAAAATGACAATACCATAGAATATGAAGGAGGTCTGCTTGGGGATGAGAACAGCATGAACGGGACTTATTTGGGTTAAATTTGTTTAATTTGATTGGGCTAAAGTAGGCATCATTATTAATCATTAATTGTGTGTATGCTAATTTTTAAAGGGATAAATTCCTTAGTGTGTCTAATAGCCAGGACTTTCTGAGATTCTGACAATTGGGAATTATAATTCAACCAAACATTAGATAAAAGACAGTTGTGGTCCATCATTAAAGAATTAATTAATTTATATGAGTTTGAGAGCATTTTATCAGATGATGAAAGTATTTTGATAATCGTGTTAAGGTTTTTCAATTGTGAGTCTATGGGGACCAGAGATACAAATTTGTTTTAATTATTGCTCTTAGTTGTGTAAGAATTGGTGAGTAATTCCAGTTTACTTTCAATAACTTACGCCAGTCAGATAAAGGCAAGTCAAGATATTTCAAAACATCTCCTACTTTTAGATTTTTAATTAAAGGATAGTTTGTTAAGTTCAAAAGTTTATTGTCCAATAATATATTTGGGTTTAGATGAATTGGCTGAACATGGTGCGAGATCTTTTCTAGTTTACACATTCTGAGTAAGGTTTGGAAATCTCTAATCTTTTGTTTAAATACTGTAGATATATTTTTAATAGATAAACTATCCAGAGAGATAAAGGGAATAGCTTCAGGATTTAAATTATTAGAAATGACATAATTATACCATAATTTTATCCATAAAGGGTGATTTGGATAAGAAGTGTTATTGAATTTAGAGATAGTAAGAAGTTTATTGGATGAGACAATCAAATAATAGAGATAAAGATTAGGTAAACCCAAACCTCCCTTGTCCTTAAATGCCAATCTAGAATAGGAAATTCTAACAGATTTAGGGAACCATATGAATTTTAAGCTTTATTTACAGACTCAAAAATTTTTGAAATTATCTGATCAGATGATGAGAATTGGTAAAGAAATTTAGGCAGAATATTCATTTTAATAATGGCCACCCTTGAAAGAAATGAAAGGTTTAGATGCTTCCATCTGTCCATATCAGACAATATAGAGTTCCATAATTTATTAATATTATTTTGAAAGGAAGATTTATTATTGTGTTCTAAATTGATTCCTAACTATTTTATATTATAAGTAAACTGAAAATGATCGTCTGGAAACAAAAAAGATTTGTGTGCTAAATGATTTAAGGGAAAAATATGAGTTTTTGTAGAATTTAAAAGATAGTTGGAAACCAAAGAAAAATAATCAATAGAATTCATTATTTTTCTGTAATCAGATAATGGAGTTTGAAAGTAGATTACTAAATCATCCGCAAAAGCAGAGAAATGAATATTAGTATTAAGAATTCTAGGGATGTTATGAAAAGTATTTTGAGTAATAATAAATAGCAAAGGTTCTAGGTAAATGTTGAAAAGAAAAGGGGACAATGGACAACCCTGTCTTGTTCCTTTAGTGATCTTTATCGGAGCAGAAAATTGACCATTAATGTATAGTCTAGTAAACATATTCTTGTATAAAACTTTTAAAAAATTTATAAAGAATAAGGGAATATTAAAACATAACATAGTTTGAAATAGAAAGTTCCAACATACTCTGTCAAAGGCATTTGATGCATCTATAATCAAAGCATATATAGGGTTTGGATTTTTCTTAATGAGATGAAGTATAGTCTCTAAAGATAGAGTATTATCCCAAGCATGTCTCTGAGACATAAAACCTGATTGATCTGGGTAAAATCTGTTTCAATCTGTTAGCCAGAATAGATGACAGAATCTTAATATCCACGTTAATTAAAGAAATGGGTCTATAATTTACTGGGTCAGATTTATCTTTATTATTTTTAGAATTAGAATGGTTTTGGATGTGTTCCAATGAATATCTGAGATATCATTAACTCTTATATGATTGTAAACTTTAAATAGAAAGGGAAGAACTACCAATTTGAAAGTTTTGAAAAATTCTAGAGTAAAACCATCAGGTCCCGGAGATTTACCCAATTTAAGATTATCTATTGAATCCGAGATTTCTTGTACGATATAGGGGTAGAAAGTAGTTTTGCTGATTATCATTAAGTTTAAAGAGTCTAAAAAGAGTTTTGAGTGATTATCTTTAACAGAATTAGAAGAACCTGAATATAACTCAGTGTAAAGAGAGGTGAAAAGTTCAATAATCTCTTCATCAGTATTATATAATCTGTTATTATAAGATAAAGATGTAATATATGGATTTCAATTTAGATGGAACCTGGGCCCACTCTGAATATGAAGCAAGTAGCTTTTGTTCAGCTAAGGATTCTGACAATCAAAATTTGTTTTCTAAGGTAGCATCATAGTTCAGACTAAGATGATTTTCCAATAAAGAAATTCTTGATTTTAAAATTCCTTTCTTAAAGTATTGTTTTTGAAAAAGCAGCTTTACTAATAAATAAACCTCTTAATCTTGCTTTACATGCAGCCCATTGTATGTCATAAGGAATGTCTGATGATTCAAGACTATTAGCTTGTTTGCAAATATCTTCATTTGACAATAAGTTATTATTTAAGGTCCACTTATTAAACATAGTTTTATTTTTGATATTGGGTTTTATGTTCAATTTTAGTGAAATTAAGTCCACAATATATTTGAAATATAATCTGAAATTAGAAAGAAGTCTAATCTGGACCACAAATGATAGCACTTAGAATAATAAGTATATATATCATTCTTGTTTATATTTTTAACAGTGCAGAGGGGATCTATTAAATTATATTCTGTCATCAAATCATTTATAGCCAGAGTAGATTGAAGATTATAGGTGACAATTACAGGGTTTATAACTGCATTCCAGTCACCACCCACTATAATATGATGATCCTTATAGGATGCAAGAATATTGTAAATTTTTAAAATGAACAAATGTTGTTAATTACATGGGCCATATAGATTTAAAATTAATAAGGGTTTGTCCAAACCAGCAATACCTCATCATCAAATTTCTCATCAATAATATTAAATATGGGTCTCTTGAAAAAAACATGTTAGCCTGTGATTTAAAAGATCATATGAAATATAGTGACTATCTTGAATGCCTCTAACATTCCAAGAATCTAAAATTATGTCAAAAATCCAACACAATATTAAAAGAAGAAGAAAAAATAAAAGAAAAACAGTCTTTCAAATAACATTTGTTGAAAAAAAAAAAAAAGGTTTTATAAGAACCTGATAAAGGAAGAGCAGAAGAACATATAATAACCTCAAGTTAGAATACAAATTACTCAAAGGAAGCCTAACATAACATAAAGTCCGAGTAATACTACTGAAAATATATACAAAATTAAATAATTTAATACTAATCTAAAGCTCCTATCCTTAAAATGAAATTTATAGTGATTAAATGTATTTCCTCAAGTATTTCAAGAGAAAGAGAAACAAGTAAATAATAAATAAATCACACTCTGCTTAACTAGAACACTCTATCATATTAAAACTGAAAGATATGTAAGATAACATATATAAGTATAACAAAACCAACTGGTAACATTATAATATAAGTAAATAAGCATAGCATTACTGAACTAAAGATAATAGTCATACACTATCTACTGAACCTTCTTTAGTACTTTAGTGATAATTTCATTAACCAACATGACCATTAGTATGATAAAAGCACTAATACCTGTAGAATGAGTATTTAGTTATAGTTCAAATAAAGCAAAAAACAACTACAAAGCAACCATATCTCAAAATGAAAAACAATTCAGTCTGGAGATGCATCTATTAACTAGATAATAGTAGTACAGGAACTATTCAAAATGAAATATTATAAGCTGTTTTTAACACTAGTTAATATACATGAATAAAGTATAACTATATTATTAAATAGTAACTTAAACAGCATCATATATATTGGACTGAATGTACAACAATGTGCATACATATAATTTTAAATCTACTTTTTGAATATTTTACTAATGACTCTGTTAGGTTATGTAGCTATACTATTCTTCTAAGCTATAGATGTAACATAGCCAAACAGCATGAAAAGACAAGGCTTTTAAAGTAAACATTTTGAACATCTAATTAAAACAGAAACAAGCAAGCTAAATGCAGTAAATCTAAGGGCTTAAATATATACAGGTAGATTCAGCTAATCATGTTTAAAGATAGTTATTTCAAACCTTTCAAATAAGTAAAGGCTTTCTTAAACATAAACTACTAATCATAAATATCACATCCAGTCTCTGAGAAGAAAGAGAGCAGAGAATAGAAAGAACATGAAACTTTCATATGAACAGGTATACTTTGTAACATTTGTCAAATTAAACACTTCAGTATAATATAAAATATTGTATGAAAAAATATTCTGAATAGGAACATATGTTCATTTCCTTACACATCCTTTAGAATTTTAATATATAAAACTAACCTGTTCATTTGTTTCCAGAAACATTTTCACTCTGCTTTATGAAAGTAGCAGCTTGCTTTGAAGTCATGCAGACACACTAAAAGTCACTGAATATATTATGTGACATGAATCTGTTTAAATTTAAAAAGCAACCTTCATTTATGAAGAAAACACTTTAAATAATAGCCAGATCTATTAAAAATTAGCACTATTGAATATTTGTTGAAAACAAGCAGACTTGTGTATTTGAAACTGTCCTTCTTTCCTCACAAATGATGACATCACCATCCATCTCAGAGATGTTCATGCAGAGCATCAGCTGGAACTCTGAGGGAAGATTTTCTGCTAGAATGTTGAGATGGAATGTTTTTCCCTCCAAAATCATTTAGCTTACACAGAAGGCTGTAACTCAAAAGCTTGTAGTAAAATTAACATATTATCTATTTACACAGCAAGCATATGTGAGAGAAAGAAAAAGTAAATACAGCAATTTAAATGCTTCTATTAATCCACACAAATCTAACAAGCATATATCCTGTCACTGCACACTGTCACACCAAATCTATCATGTGTAAATTACATGACAAGTTCTTAAGCTAATATAATTATGTCACACCAGAATTACAAATCATGTAACACAAATACTGTCAGAGTACAGAAATGAACAAGTCAAACCTTATTGTAGTTCTTTAACAGTAGAATATTAAGATACAGTGTCAGGAAGCTTTTTAAATGTTTTAAGAAAAATGTCTTTTGCATCTTTAGGATCTGAACATACAAATCTTTTGTCATTAGCTGTGAAAGACAAGGTATTAGGATAAGCCATTCAAATCTATTCTTCCCTTTTAATCAAGTCAGCACAATAGGGGCCAGTTTTTGTCTATTTAATTTGATCTGTGCAAGAAGATCTTGGGAAAATGATAGTTTGTGAGACTTCCATATGAATTGTTTCTTTGTTTTAGCAGTTTCTAGGATCTGGAAAGTGTCTTGAAAGTTTAGTAACTTAGTATAAATTAACCTTGGTGTGGAAGAATCTTGCTTTGCTCTGTGTGCTCTCTACAATTATAGATTTTGAAGAAGCTTCACAATTTAACAGTGTTTCAAAGATATTTTTAGTCACAGATAACAAGTTTTTATTCTCATAAGATTCAGGTAAACCACGAATAATGATGTTATTCCAGATAAAATATTTTAGCTTGTAAATCTGAAATAGTTTTATCTCTAGATTTAAAGTCACTTTCCAATAAGTCTGTTTTAACTTCCAAAGCTAAGAGTTTATTTTCAATAGTAACAATACTATCGTTTATTTGCTTTAAAGATTTACTAAAGTCTGTAAACTGTTCTGAAAAGTTTTGTATAGCACTTTGGATTGGTTTTAATGCTATTTTTAGTTCTTCTAAAAGGAAATTTGAGCCATTTAAATCTTTATTACTTACATTAATAGTTTCTGTAGGTTGTCTAGATGATTTCAGTCTTTTGAACCTGAATCTTTTTCAGGAGAGAGCATTGAAGTATATTTGGCCTTTGTAGGCTGAGTCTCCATGGAGTCAGATTTTGTAGCCATGCCCAGAAATGGAATGCAGTCAACAGGATACCAGGAACCAGGAACAGACTGGAGCAGTAGGAGTCCCAGCAGCAGAGAGACCAAGAATGTTCTGAGGTAAAATAAATCCCAGGATAATAAGTCCAGAAGAAAAGATTTATAAAATCTTTTAGTATAAAAATTTGAGGAAAAAGGTTGATATAAAGTTGTAAAAAAAAACAAAAGTTAAATAGCTGTGAGGAGCTCAGAGAGTAAGGACTAGACTAGTCGGCAGCCATCTTGGAATCATCAATCAACTTCAGATTTATAGTTAGCAATAAGCAAGTTAATGAATTCAAACCCTTGTTTGTCAAACAAAGTTAGAAGCTCACGATGGAATTGTGAGCCTTCTCTTAAGCCAACAGGGTAGCGCCACTGTCGCAAGCCCTTTGGAATAAGTTTTTTGGCTATACACTCTTCAAAATAAGAGATTTCAAGCTGCAGTTTCCTGCATCTGAAGAGTTTGTGATCAAAATCACCAATCAAATTGGAAATATTACTTACTCTCCCCTCGGTGTTCTGTTGATCCGCTGTTACACTTTCGTTACCAAAAAAATGTTTTGCAGGGCATGTGGGGAGTGCAGGGGGTTTTGCCCCCCTACAAAATCATCACGTTAAATCTTGTGCAGTGCAGGACTGCATTCTACGAATGTCGAGAAAGGTCAATTTTGCAAATGGAGGTGTGTTTGTGACATTCTGACCTTGTCGACATTACGTGTTCAACCTTTTTAGTCGACATTTCAGGTGGTTCTTTCTTGTGAATGTCGACTATTTGATAGTAAACCGCTAGAAACACCTAGTCCAGGGACCCTAAACCTCTTCTGCAACATAAACAGAACAGCGTGGGTGAACATGTATATACTGTAGAGGATGCCACTACTCTGGAACAGACTTCCTATCCATGTAAAACAAATTCATATGTGTCCATGTTCGATTGCAGTTTAGACCAGTAGTTGGGAAATAGGAAATTTACCCTAGGACTGACCCAACCCTCCAGTAAGGTCCCCTAATTCACTGAAGGTGTGACCCTAACAATTAATCCTTTACAAATGAAAATGATTTAAATAAAATTAGGGCAAGGATAGTTAAACACCTATGGAATAACATAGCTAAGGGACAAATGGGTAATATGGATGATGTTAAAATGTCCCAGCAAGGATTATAGCCTAGTAGTCTCCTATGAATCTATACCCGCGGTGGTGGTGCTGCAGTAGCGTTATCGCCTCACAGTAAGACGCTGTCCAGTTCGATTCTCAGCTAGAGCGTCTTCTGCGTGGAGAAATGCGTGAATGGGCGTACCTTCGTGGAAGGTTGTGCGTCAGGGCTGGTAACTCGGCATGTAAACATCAACTACCAATCATTAGTGGACCGGAGTTCCGCTGTGGCAACCCCTAACCGGGAAAAGCCTAAAGACACAACAACAAAAAAAAAGTCTCCTATGAATAACGAGGGAGGATGATAGTAAATACTCAATACTCAGGATGTTAATATTACTGTGACACAATTCATTATTCTAAGACCTTTCCCCTTTGCTTGATTATCCAGTCCATGCATCATAGAGATCGCCATCAAGGTTTTTCTTTTACCTGTAACTCTGTTACAGTAACCATTTGAAATGCTGGGACCCACTACTGCGAGTCCCAAAATATGGAGACTGAATGGCCAAAGGATCAAGTATATATATATATATATATATATATATATATATATATATATATATATATATATATATATATATATACACACACACACACACATATATATATATATCATCATCTTTTGGCTGTTCCCATTAGGGGTCGCCACAGCGGATCATCTGTTTCCATTTCTTCCTGTTACTGGTGTCCGCATGAATAATTTGGCCAAATTTTATGCCGGATGCCCTTCCTGACGTAACCCTCCCCATTTGTCCGGGCTTGGGACTGGCACAAAGAAATGCACTGGCTTACTGGCTTGTGCATCCCCAGTGGCTGGGTTTTATATATATATATATATATATATATATATATATATATATATATATATATATATATATATATAAAGTCAGAGATGCCAACCCAGCCACTGGGGATGCACAAGCCTTTGCATTTCTTTGTGCCAGTCCCAAGCCTGGATAAATGGGGAGGGCTGCGTCAGGAAGGGCATCCAGTGTAAAACTTTGCCAAATCATTTCATGCAATCACCAGTAAATATTTCCATACCAGATCGGTCGAGGCCCAGGTTAACAACAACCGCCACCAGTACTGTTAGCCAACAGGGTGCTGGCGGAAATTGGGCTACTGTTGGCCGAAGGAGGAGAAGAGGTGGGAGGCATGGCCGAAGACAGAAAGAGAGGAGAAAGGCTAGGACTGTGGTAGTGAGGGTCGGAACTTTGAATGTTGGCAGTATGACTGGTATAGGGAGAGAGCTAGCTGATATGATGGACAGAAGGAAGGTTGGTATATTGTGTGTGCAAGAGACCAGATGGAAGGGGAGTAAGGCTAGTTGTATCGGAGGTGGGTTCAAATTGTTTTATCATGGTGTGGATGGGAGGAGAAATGGCGTAGGAGTTATTCTGAAGGAACAGTATGTGAAGAGTGTTTTGGAGGTGAAAAGAGTGTCAGATAGAGTGATGTTTATGAAGCTGGAAATTGATGGTGTAATGATGAATGTTGTTAGTGCATATGCTCCACAAGTTGGGTGTGCAATGGATGAGAAAGAAAAATTTTGGAGTGAATTGGATGAAGTGGTGATGACTGTACCCAAGGGTGAGAGAGTGGTGATTGGAGCAGATTTCAATGGGCATCTTGGTGAAGGGAACAGAGGGGATGAGGAAGTGATGGGTAGGTATGGTGTTAAACAAAGGAATGCAGAAGGTCAGATGGTAGTGGATTTTGCGAAAAGGATGGACATGGCTGTGGTGAATACATATTTTAACAAGAGGGAGGAGCATAGGGTGACATACAAGAGTGGAGGAAGATGCACACAGGTGGATTATATCTTATGTAGGAGGGCCAGTTTGAAGGAGATTGGAGACTGTAAAGTGGTGACCGGAGAAAGTGTAGTTAGGCAGCATAGGATAGTGGTTTGTAGGATGATGTTGGTGATCAAGAAGAGGAGGAGGAGAGTGAGGGCAGCACTAAGGATCAAATGGTGGAAATTGAAAAAGGGTAATTGTGAGGTGGAGTTCAGGGATGAGTTAAGAAAGGCACTGGGTGGCAGTGAAGAGTTACCAAAGAGCTAGTAAGGGAGACGGCTAGAAAGGTGCTTGGTATCACATCGGGACAGAGGAAGGACGACAAGGAGACATGGTGGTGGAATGAGGAAGTCAGAAGTGTATACAGGCAAAGAGGTTGGCAAAGAAGAAGTGGGATTGTCAGAGAGATGAAGAAAGTAGACAGGAGTATAAGGAGATGAGGTGCATGGCAAAGAGAGAGGTGGCGAAGGCTAAGGATAAGGCATATGAAGAGTTGTATGAAAGGTTGGACACTAAGGAGGGAGAAAAGGTCCTGTACCGATTGGCTAGACAGAGGGACCGAGCTAGGAAAGATGTGCAGCAGGTAAAGGTGATAAAGGATAATGAGGGAAACATACAAGCGAGGAGAGTGTGTTGAGGAGATGGAAAGAGTACTTTGAGGGTTGATGAATGAAGAGAATGAGAGGGAGAGAAGGTTGGATGATGTAGGGATAGTGAATCATGAAGTACAATGGATTAGCAAGGAGGAAGTAAGGCTAGCTATGAAGAGAATGAAGAATGAAAAGGCTGTTGGCCCAGATGACATACCTGTGGAAGCATGGAGGTGTTTAGGTGAAATGGCAGTGGAGTTTTTAACCAGATTGTTTAATGAAATCTTAGAAAGTGAGAGGATGCCTGAGGAATGGAGAAAAAGTGTTTTGGTACCAATTTTTAAGAATAAGGGTGATGTGCAGAGCTGTAGTAACTACAGAGGGATTAAATTGATCAGTCACAGCATGAAGTTATGTGAAAGAGTATTGGAAGCTAGGTTAAGAAGGGACGTGATGATTAGTGAACAGCAGTATGGTTTCATGCCAGGAAAGAGCACTACAGATGCAATGTTTGCTCTGAGAGTGTTGATGGAGAAGTACAGAGAATGTCAGAAGGAGTTGCATTGTGTTTTTGTAGACTTAGTGAAAGCATATGACAGGGTGCATAGAGAGGAGTTGTGGTATTGTATGAGGAAGTCAGGAGTGTCAGAGAAGTATGTAAGAGTGGTACAGGATATGTACGAGGGTAGTTTGACAGCGATGAGGTCTGCAGTGGGAGTGACGGATGCGTTTAAGGTGGAGGTGGGGTTACATCAAGGATCAGCTCTGAGCCCTTTGTTATTTGCAATGGTGATGGACAGCTTGACAGACAAGATCAGACAGGAGTCCCCATGGACTATGATGTTTGCAGATGACATTGTGATCTGTAGTGAGAGTATGGAACAGGTGGAGGAGACCCTGGAGAGATAGAGATATTCTCTAGAGAGAAGAGGAATGAAGGTCAGCAGGACTAAGACAGAATATATGTGTGTCAATGAGAGGGAGGATAGAAGAATGGTGAGGATGCAAGGAGTAGAGGTGGTGAAGGTGGATGAGTTTAAATACTTGGGGTCAATAGTTCAGAGTAATGGTGAGTGTGGAAAAGAGGTGAAGAAGAGAGTACAGGCAGGATGGAGTGGGTGGAGAAGAGTGTCAGGAGTGATTTGTGACAGGCGAGTACCTGTAAGAGTGAAAGGGAAGGTCTACAAGAGGGTAGTGAGACCAGCTATGTTATATGGGTTGGAGACAGTGGCATTGACAAAAAGGCAGGAGTTTGAGCTGGATGTGGCAGAGTTAAAGATGTTAAGATTTGCAATGGGTGTGATGAGGGTGGACAGGATTAGGAATAAGTATTTTAGAGGGTCAGCCCAGGTTGGAAGGTTTGGAGACAAAGCCAGAGAGGCAAGATTACATTGGTTTGGACATGTGCTGAGGAGGGATGCTGAGTATATTGGGAAAAAGATGCTAAGGATGAAGCTACCAGGTAACAGGAAAAGAGGAAGGCCTAAAATAAGGTTTAGGGATGTGGTGAGAGAGGACATGCAGGTGGTTGGTGTGACAGAGCAAGATGCAGAGGACAGGAAGAAATGGAAACAGGTGATCCGCTGTGGCGACCCCTAACGGGAACAGCCGAAAGAAGATGATGATGATGATTAAGTCCGAGATGCCACTTCTAAGAATATTCTCTTTTTTGTGAGGTATGCTGATATGCTGATCTTGGAGTTGGTATATATAAATTTAGGAGGGTGGGGGACATTTTAAGGAGAAGAGTGATCTTCAACATTTGCTCTTTTCCTGTGTTTTTGGTATTTTTTTTTTTTGGTATGTTGACACTTGGCATTTCTAATGTTGAAATTCAATAGGGAGCTGTCTGTTACCATTCATAGTAACCTCAAGCTAGAGAAGATTCTACAATATTGGACCAGCAGCATGTGTGCAACATCAATGTATGTGCATGTTTCCCTACTACAGTGTCTACACTGCCTGTTGGGAGCTAGACCTTGGCACTTTCACTGCTGATGCACACCCATCCCGCACTAGGTGTCAGGTTGTGAAGAAGGCCAGACTGCAGATCTCCTTCCAGTGTGTGTAAGCTGGCATTAGCCCTCAAAGCTACCAACTTCTCTGATTGGCTGCTTCATCTTGTGGGACACCAAATGAACCAAGGAAACTCCAGTAAAGGCATTACACCTCTCTTCAATCATAGTTCATGAAAATCTGAATTATTTCCTGTTACAACTATAAGACTCAGAGGCAGTCATTCTAAATGGCTTACCTCTGATCGTAAAATATAGACAGTGCCTGAAAAACCTTAGACATGCTCAAAAATACCCAAATACCATGCTAAATACTTTTTAAACTACAGAAGCTAAATATCTTTCTTGTACGTATGTATAGGTTATCCCCACAGCATGTTCCTTATGTCTTTAAATCCCAGAGGATTATTGCCCTTGTCTGTAGAACCTCAGAACAACTTATGGATTAATATCATTTCTTCTACTGAAAACGTAGGACTCTCTTCTGCTAACCCTGAGGAATACACACCTGAGCTGCATACCTCTCAACCTCTTACAGCAAGAAATCTGGGCAAAACCATAAATAATGGGGGGACAAAGGCACAAAAATATGTACAATTTTTAAACATTGCTCTTACAAACTTAGAAAGTTGATAGATTAACAGGTTTTGCATTACTATGAATTTTTTGAAGGGTATGAAGTCTGAAACTCAAATGAGTATAATTATGTTCTGACTTCAATCCTCATTGTGTTGCAAGTGATTTGCCAGAAAACAATTTTATGAGAAACAGGCCAAAATTTTGAGTAAAAAATTTGGACAGTCTGCAAAAATCTGGACAGTTGTGGGTATGCTGAGCTGCCTAAATTTAGCTCTTTGTTAATTACCTTTGAGAGGGAGAGATATAGTTACTGCCATTTACTTAGCCCTTCTTGCACATATGTCTACTACTTATAACTAGATTATCTTTATTGCTTTTGTCTTCTCTCTAATCTCTTCTACTGTCAGTCTGTTGGATTTCTTTGCTATATAGTGTATAACATATACGCATACCTTTCATATACTTGCTCTCTTGGCAATTTGTTTATATAGACACTTTTGTTTGTAAATTTCTTTGACTATATAAATGTCTTTTTCTCTGGATAGTGGTTCATGTGGGTGCTTTGTAGTTCTGTTCATTACTCCAGTCAACAAACACTAAGTAAAATAGATAAACAGGTCTCCTTATTTTAGAGTTAAAGAAAAAGTCTTTTTCAGTCAGCATCTAAACAGATTTCTATTCCAAGCAATCCAACCCTATATTAAGACCCCACCCACAATTATACAGCCATATATTGCCTCCTGTACTTGTTGAATCCATCCCTTGTTGTGGTATTAATTCCAAAACAATATTTAATACCCTAAGATCAGACCTAGCTTCTAGTGTCTATGTCCTTTTCCATGTATGTACTGACAAGCTGGTCATCCCAATGCACTCAGATAGGCGTATGCTTTCAATAGTTCAATTATCAGTTAGTTGTCCCAGATGTGTAAGAGGAAGCAGTTGTCTTTAGACTCCTCAGAATCTACGATACAAAACAGATCACAGACTACATATTTATCTTAACAGTACCCTTCTGGCCAAAGTGCTTGACTCTATAGGTAGCAAGACTAGAAAGCTGTGAGTTATATTCCCACATCAGGTGCTTGGACTTGTTCTCCAGTATTTACTCATTAGTGCAGCACTGGGGAGAGGGTGCTGCACTCCTGAGTTGCCATTCTTTGGAACAGACATTAAACCAAGGGCCCATAAGTTGGCAGTAGTCCAGGTGAATGTAAGAGATCCCATAGCCTTATTTGAAAAGAATAGGGGTGGTGTATTAGTAAATATTTAACATATGATTTAGCAATATCAAACCCAATTAAAACAAATCACTAATTTATAAAACAGTAATACAAAGCTAAAAGTTAAAGGGAAATGGGGCAAATGTAGGCAAAAGAATTAGTAAACTCCACTGAATCCTAAAACTAGCTGGAATCATGTCAATAGATCAACACAGCTTTCTCTGACAGCAAAAACTTAGAAAACATTTCAGTGAAGGCACCTTTGGTGAAACTTAAAGTAAATCTTTTTTATGGGAGAATGTTGTACATTTTTGGTGAAACATTTTTGCTGAAAAAGCAGTCACTAAACTGTCTTCGATTTCTGATTTTTTGACATGCTCGCAACTAGGACAGGTAGCTTTCATCCTTCTAAGTTGGGAACTGCTGATTGAGAGCCCAGTGTCTGTTATTCTTAAAGTGTATTAGTTCTGGTTTAAGCACTTGGGCTTCAGGCCAGTTATTTTACATTAAGAAGGTTTGTGGTCTGCACTCTTGTGGGAGAAGAGGCTGGACTCTTCCCTTCTGAGCTGGGAATTTTTGGTTAAAGGTTTATAGTGCTTGAATATTTGAACTGTATCTTACTGAAATTGGTAAACCTTGTTTGCTGTAGCATAGACTAGATCCAGGCCTGCTGAATCTAGCTTTGTTTATATGCTTGTTGTTTGCTTGTTATTTCCCTGGAACGCTAATTCCACCTAATACGCAGCTTCTCAGCACTTCTGTGGATCACTAGTGATATCTGCATTGCTTACTGTACTTATTTCCTTGTTTCACTTGAAAGAAAGTTACTGTTTGTCATTTTTGCATTTAAGTTACCTGTAACACATTGCACTTAAGTTACCTGGCACTTGCTCACTAAAGCAATTATATAAGTCAGCACTAAAAATTAAAAGCACTACACCCTCACTCCCCACTGGCCCTTGTTTTCAATTATTAAGGAATTCCCAATATTATTCTAGCATGTCCAAAGGTCAGTTGTCAATCTCCTCTCCAGTCCAGCTGGTGAATCTGGGAATCTTGAGGCAATGTTACAACTGCCTCATGTGCACAGGCAACCCTCTCCTCCTCCCAACAAATTCCAACACACGTGAGAGATGCAACCATATAGCCAAACTGGAGGCTAAGCTCTCTCAACTCAGTACTAGCATAACCAGTGAGGAGGAGAAGGAAACCACACTCACTACAATTCCAGTCTCACATAGACCTACCACGACAGCAAACCAAACACATAATCACACAAAAACATACTCGGAGGCTCTAAATAAAGATCTGCCTAAGCAGCAGAGACCTCCAAAGCAGACACCCAAGCAACCGCTATCCCAAAACAAAACATGTGCAACACATATCTCACAAAGCCAGTGTGCCAAACAGTCACGGCCCTTAAGACTAAACAACACACCTGATACACTTGTAATAGGTGACTCTATCATCAGGCACACTGACGTCCCGCTCACCAGGCTGAACAAGGAGAGGGTCATGGTGAGCAGCCTGTCGGGCGCTAGGATCCGCCACATAACACAAGCACTCAGGTCACTCCAAGGCAAGTACAAATATGACTCAGTCATTGTCCATGCTGGTGTGAATGACCTGAGATGTACCTCCCTGGACTACATGAAAAGAGACATAAAGGAGCTCTCTGAGCATGTAGCCCAGGCCGGTATGACCCTGACCTTGAGTAGCATCTTACCCTCACCAAGAATGATGCCACAATATGAAGACAAGATGATCAATTTCAACAATTGGCTTAAGTACTGGTGTCATTCAAAGGGGATCCAATGCCTGTCAGCGTGGGATGATATGCTCGACAAGCCACGATGCTTCGCTAGGGACGGCTTGCACCTGTCACCCCTGGGCTTTAGGATATTGGCAAAGGCTCTTGCTACAAGAAACAGACTGCGGCAAAAAGACAAGCAATTGAACCAAGCAAATTCCGACAAAAAACCAGCAGCGTATGATGAATCAAAGGTTTAAAATTTAATACAGTGAAGCACTTTTTGTCACTCTAAATAGAGCAACTTCCTCAGACAACAGTAAGAAGCAAAGTACTTCATTTATAGTAAAACATCATTTCCTTACTAAAGCTCAATTACAAGTTTAAAAAGACAATCGTACATATCAGAACTTGTAACTGAAATAGCTAAGAATTTTTGACAAGTGTTAAGCTAGCTAAATTCACGTTAGACACAATTAAATATTAGGTTATAGAAGTCAATATAAATACAATGAATACTACTATGCTAAAACATTATACAATAAATCAAAAAGTGTATCTTGTTTCTACGAACTATTTATATTTGTATATTTTATGTGGTTCTATTTAGTTATGATGTTATTGTACAGATTTTATTATACGCTCTAGTTCGTAGAAACAAGATACACTTTTTGATTTATTGTATAATGTTTTAGCATAGTAGTATTCATTGTATTTATATTGACTTCTATAACCTAATATTTAATTGTGTCTAACGTGAATTTAGCTTGCTTAACATTTGTCAAAAATTCTTAGCTATTTCAGTTACAAGTTCTGATATGTACGATTGTCTTTTTAAACTTGTAATTGAGCTTTAGTAAGGAAATGACATTTTACTATAAATGAAGTACTTTGCTTGTTACTGTTGTCTGAGGAAGTTGCTCTATTTAGAGTGACGAAAAGTGCTTCACTTTATTAAATTTTAAACCTTTGATTCATCATACGCTGCTGGTTTTTTGTCGGAATTTGCTTGGTTCTATTGCTTGTCTTTTTGCCGAAGTCTGTTTCTTGTGTCCTGTTATGGCTTCCGGCAACCACAGCGATGAAGAGGATACCGGCAGCTCAACACCCTTCGTACATAGTAGGGGAGAACCTTTTACTGGCGACGTCAACCTTACAGCACTTATTTTGGCACTAACGGAGCATGTAGACTCGCTTGCTACACGCTTGGATACCCAAATCAACAACTTTAATGCGAGCGTTCTTGCTACTAACATTTCAAATTCAGTTAGCCAAATTCAACCAGGTCAACGAACACCAGATAACTTCAATGACACTCAACGATGTAGTTTACTAGACCTGAATACATCGCAGGTTCTAGTACAAGAAAGTGTCTCAAATTCTGAACCACGAGGAGTAGGTAGCAGCACTAATGGAGGTGATACACAATGCTACAAGAACCTCAGTTTCCCACAACAAAGTACCTAACATCATTGAAAGGAATGGCAATAATGGACATTCTTCTAGAGGGAACGGCGTTGAAGAGCTTATTGGAGCTCTGACTTTCCAAGATTGGATCTATGATACCAGCAAGTTTAACTTCAGTTAGAACAACTTGCGGGAGCAACCGGCTGAAAACGCCATACAAACTGAGGTTAGTAGCGAAAACATTATAACAAATAAATTAAAAATACTCTATGCTAAGTTACTGAAAATTAAAAAACTACAATTGGAAATCAATTATTTCCAAGAATGCAAAAAACAATGCTTGGTCCCAAAAGGTTTGAGACACTACTTTTACCCTACAGGACTAGTAGCTAACTCCTTGTTTCACCTACAATTAAATACGCTATTCGATGAACAAGGTTTTGCACTCATGGACTTACTCACTAAACATTATGGATTTCTAGTGGTTGAACTATCAAAAGAAGTAGCTATTCTTAATGAATCTATTGTCAAACATGATGATTTTGCCAGGTACAAATATGAGTACGACAGAAGCTTTAATTCCATCAATCAACTCATTGTAAAACTTAAGGCTAATAAAAACAAAAAGATGGCACGAGATCGAGCTTCATATGATAATGGGGTAGCATACCCTAATCCCCCTTTATCACAAAATGGACTGGCTACCATGAGTATTCTTAACATTACCATTGACAATACCAACCTACAAGAAGTTGGACATGAACCAAGTCGTAATACAGCTAACACAAATTATAATGATTATAACTCTTTTCAAAATGATAACACATGGGCAGGATGGCTCAGAAATGGTAAAACTAAAAACAACTATGGGGGACATGCCACTAAACCTCATTCTAATGACTCTTTCTCTTATGATGATCAGCCTAATACTAGAACAGGCGCTATACCTAAGTGACCTTACAACAATAACCAAAGGTTCCAGAACCAAAAAAACAAATATCGCCCACAGAATCAAACAATGAGGTGAATGCCTCCACTAATGGACTGACCATTATTCAGAATAAAGCAAGAGACTTTAATATTTATAATTTTTCATGTGTCGATATTGATTACAACTTAGCTGAACTTCTAGCAAAAGGACAAACTTTTGTCCCTAGCAGACACATGAACCTAGCCCAAAACATCAAAGACTTAAAGTTTTTTGTCAGAAAACTTAATCTTAATTTATTGCTAGGTGACCTTTTACACCCTAAAAGTGACTATCATGTAGCAAGCGAATATAATCCACCACTGCACCCTACATTAAGTACCTTTGAATCTATTATGGAACTTGACTTACGGCACTTTCCCAATTGTACCAGCAAACTCTTTAATAGAGACTTGAGACGCAACAACATGTCTAAAGATGAAACAATGGCACTAACTTCTTTCCAAACTTTGGGAATTAGAACCATAAAGCCAGACAAAGGTGGCGGTTTAGTTGTGTTTGATAATTATGACTATATAAATAGAGTAGAATCCATCTTAGAAAATGACACTTACGCTGAGGCTTCACTTAATGAAGTAAATGTTGCATATGGCAGGATCAGAGGGTACTTTAGTGATTTATTTACTGACGGTTTTATCGACATCGATACATATCACTATATATCCACTAACTGGCCTAAGATTCCTGTTCTATTCGCAACACCTAAAATTCATAAAAACACAACTAACCCGCCACTGAGACCACTTATTGATGGACGAGCATCTATCACATATGCTGGAGCAAAAGTGGTAGATAACATTCTGAAAAAATACTTAGTAACAGAAACACATGTCTGTAAAGACTCGTGGACATTCTTGGCTAATATTAATGATATAAAATATGAAGATAATGTCAACTTTTTAACAATAGATGTTATTGATTTATATACATCTATACCTTATACAGAAGGAATCGAGTGGGTTAATTTATTTATGGTCAGTAAGGGGGCACCACCCAATGAGATATTCACCGTTACGACCTTACTTGACATTATTCTAACAAACAACTATTTTACGTTTAACAAGAAACTGTACCTGCAGAAATGTGGTGTAGCGATGGGCTCACCATGCGGAGCCAGTTTCGCAAATACAGTAATGGTCTACTGGGAATCTAACTTCATCTTTAAAAACAAAGAACTGACCAAACATATTAAATATTACACTCGATTCCTTGATGACATCTTCATTTTATACGACGGGTCTCGAGATCTAGCCACAAAATTTTTACAATACTTGAACAATACGACTCACTTTTTCAAATTCACCTCAGATTTTCAGGAGTTATCTATTAACTACTTAGATGTGAACCTGTGTAAGGATGTGACTAGCAAACAATATACTGCTAAAATACATAGAAAGGACACATTCTGCAATTCTTATTTGCATTACACAAGTTCGCACCCTCACTCACAAAAGAAGTCCATAATAAAGGGACAATTAATTAGAGCAGCACGTATGTCTACCCTTTATAGTGATTTTTTAAATGAATGTAAACTTTTAACTACTTTATTTTTAGAGAGAGGCTACCCCTCTGAGTTTATAATAGACATCGTCAACGAAGTGAGTACTAAGAGAGAAAACTGTATTATAGAACCCATTTTAGTGACAAAAAACAATACACTTGATGATACTACAAGACTTCAAATAATAAAAAATAGAAAGAGTCCCCCCACTGACAACTTGGAGATTAGCATCAATTTTATTGGTACAAACAACAATGATTTAGATAAATTAATCAACAGAAATATAAATAAAAGTATTAACAATGAGAATGACACCAAAAAATATCAACTTAGTTATATCACAACATTTAATATAGATAGCAATGTTTTCAAGAATATTTTATACAAAAATTGGACACTTATCCAACAAGACAACAATATTAATTTTAAATTACCTGAACACCCTACGATTGTGTTCAGAAAAGGTCAAAGCATTAAGAATATTCTTGAAAAAAGAAAAACTAACAACTACAATTACCATACAGGTATGCTATCTTGCAACAGCTGTAACATGTGTAAACATATACTAAGCGGAGAATATGTCACTATTAACAACCACAAATATAAGATAAAATTCAAACTTAATTGTAACTCTAAACTTATAGTCTATGTAGCAACCTGTACTTTATGTACTGCGTTCTACATAGGAAAAACTGAACGCCACCTTAAAGACAGAGTTTACGAACATGTATATGCTATTGCTAATAATAAAACGGAAAATGCACTAGCAAAGCACACAAACTTAAACTTTGGACACAATTTTAAATTTACAGCAATCGACCAAGTTGTTACTGACATCAGAGGGGGACCATACAATTTAATACTAGAAGAACATGAATTAACTTGGCAATGGTTAACCAATGCTTTTATTAAACCAGGATTGAATGAACACTGTAATATCACATGTATACTAAAATTGAGAAGTTTGCTTAGATGAACTTACAAACACCTTGTAACTCATGATTAATCTCTCTTAGAAAATTTCATAAATCACACACATTAATACGTATTTTAAGAAACACCTATTTAATATTAACATTAATAATATATATTAGTTATTAGTCAAGAATTTAACCTATGCTATTTACACTTTAATATATTCTTACATTCCTACATAGTATTCAGTATTTATACTTTGTGAACCCTTTGTATACAATATATAATACAACACAAGTTTTTGTATATGAAAGAGACTTCTTGTATATACACATAAAAAGTTTTTTTTGTTTTTTTTTTTCAAACTGGATTTTTACAAAATAAGACTGTGACATACAACGTATTACTATATATAGATATTTGTTTATTTACCACACACTTACCACACATACCGTACTCACTACAAGTATGATATACTTGAACTAACGATTTATTGTTTTTCTACTTACTTCTTTTGGTAATGTACACATATGCCCATGTTAACTATAAGTGTACTTTTATATTTGTATATTTTATGTGGTTCTATTTAGTTATGATGTTATTGTACAGCTTTTATTATACGCTCTAGTTCGTAGAAACAAGATACACTTTTTGATTTATTGTATAATGTTTTAGCATAGTAGTATTCATTGTATTTATATTGACTTCTATAACCTAATATTTAATTGTGTCTAACGTGAATTTAGCTAGCTTAACACTTGTCAAAAATTCTTAGCTATTTCAGTTACAAGTTCTGATATGTACGATTGTCTTTTTAAACTTGTAATTGAGCTTTAGTAAGGAAATGACGTTTTACTATAAATGAAGTACTTTGCTTGTTACTGTTGTCTGAGGAAGTTGCTCTATTTAGAGTGACGAAAAGTGCTTCACTTTATTAAATTTTAAACCTTTGATTCATCATACGCTGCTGGTTTTTTGTCGGAATTTGCTTGGTTCTAAAGGCTCTTGCTAACCCCATAGTGCCTTTTTAAGGCAAGGCTCAAAAGACAAACCCACCTCCATAGGTATCACAAGGAATAAGAAACTAAGAGTAATGCTACTCAATGCCAGAAGTCTAAACCTCAAGATGCACGCACTCGAAACTCTCCTTAGCATGGAGAACATTGATATCTGTGCAGTAACAGAAACCTGGTTCAGGGCTCCCGAGAGCACCCCAGCACTACCAGGTTATACCTCATACCATGCTTTTCGGCCCCAAAACTTGGACCGAACCACAAAAGGAGGGGGATTATTGATATTCATCAAAGATACCCACACCTCCAGGTTGGTGACAAAGCACGAAGCATCAGAGACTATCCATGTGCAACTAACAGTGGGTAAAACTGCCTTCCAGTTTATAGCCTGCTACAGATCACCCTCCCAAACCCAGGAACCCCACTCGGCCTTTCTGAGAACACTGGAAAATATGAAGGTCTCTCCAAACACCATTATATTGGGCGACTTCAACTACCCAAACATAGACTGGGAGCATTACTCTAGCTCCAACACCCTAGCCCAAAGGTTCCTAGAATTTATAAACTCAAATGCTATGGAACAACTTGTTACCACTCATACAAGAGGGGAAAACATACTGAACCTGATCATCACCAACATGGGGACTCTATGCTCCAGACCAGAAGTGTATCCCTCACTGGTAAGATCAGACCATAAACTAATCTCACTGGATATTCACATCCCGACCCCACCCCCTGCCCAGAAAACCACAGTGAAAAACTTCTCTAAAGCAAATTTCACACTCCTCAAAACCAAGGTGGAATCCTTCAAAGCCCCCGGGCCTGTGGAAAATATGGCCCAGACTGCAGAATCCTTTATAAACGCATTCTATGAACACTTTCAGGAATGCATGGATCATGCGATCCCAAATAAAACCAAGACCCAATCCTCCAAAGGCAGACGTCCTGTCTGGTGGACCCCAGCCATAAACAAACTATACAATAGAAGGAGGAAGCTACTAAATGATAGAGCAAAATCCCAAAAAGGAAGGCATCACTGATCAGTATTAGCAAAAAACTACGGGCACTCATAAAATTGTCTAAGGCCAGCTTCGAGAGAAAAATTGCACAGGACACTAAGGATAATCACAAGGCTTTCTTTAGTTATGTTAAGAACCTGGGTGGTAATTCCCAGATATGCTCAGAATTAGTCCAAAATGACAAAAATACACTGAACCCACAGACATTGCCAACATCCTAGCTGACAGGTTCAGCGCAAACTCTCCCCTCCCCACCAAAGGGCAAATATCTATCCCAGCAGAGTGCTGCCCCTGACATCTCAGATGCTCAGGTAAGAGCCGCCTCTCCAATGCAAAAACACAGCATCAATGGGACCACACGGTGTCCCGGGCTGCATCCTACATGGACTCCAAGAAGAGCTAAACTCAAACATAAAACTACTGTTCAATCTCAGCCTTACTACAGGATATGTTCCCAAAGAGTGGCGTACAGCAACAGTGGTCCCTCTCCATAAAGGTGGTGCCTCAACGGATCCTGGAAACTATCGCCCCATAAGCCTGACTAGCTTGGTCTGCAAAGCTATGGAAAGGATCATCATGGACCTCATAAATAAAGATATTGGGGACCTACAGACACTGGATCCTACTCAGTTTGGCTTTGTTAAGGGCAGATCCTGCCTCTTAAACCTGGTTGATTTCTTTGAAACAGTCACCAAGGCCATTGATGAGGGGAAGGTGGTCCACACAGCCTACCTGGACCTCGCAAAAGCCTTCGATACAATACCCCACTCGGGCATTATAGATAAGCTCACCAGATTAAATATAAACCCCTATGTCACTAGATGGATTGCGAACCAGCTCAAGGACAGAGCCCACATGGTTAGAATTGCTGGAGCCATGTCAGACTCCAAACCAGTTACAAGTGGTGTCCCACAAGGCTCAGTCCTGGGACCTCTCTTGTTCGGTATATATTTCTCTGAGGTACAGGCCAACATGGAAGGACTGTGGCTGACCAAGTTTGCAGATGACTGCAAACTGGGCGCCATAATCGACTCTCCAGCCGACACAAGCATCCTCCAAAAGGGCCTCATAGAAACAGACAACTGGTGCCAGAGCCATGGCCTCAAGCTAAATGCCAAAAAGTGTATAGTCATCCCTTTGGCAAAAACAAAGTGCCCACAAATTACCACATAGGTGGTAATCCATTAAGTACAGAAGAAGTAATTAGGGACCTGGGGACCCAAGTTGATAGCAATCTCTCATTTGACAACCACGTGGCCTAAGTGGTTAGAAAAACATTTTATATAGCCCACCTAATCATGAAGGGATTCACATCTAGATCAGGGGAGGTCATCGTGCCTCTTTACTCATCCCTCATCAGGCCCATAATTGAGTACAATGCCCCTTTTGGGATGTACCTTACCAGACACCTGCAGCAACTGGAAAGACCCCAAAAGTACCTCACCAAGAGGATCAAAGGGCTCAAACAGATGCTATATGCTGCCCGGTTAAAGAAACTCCAGCTCTACCCAGTGGCATACCGCCTGTTCAGAGGCGATCTGTGCCTGACGTATAAAGCCATGTCCAACCCGGAATTAATGGACATGCTTCACCTCAGAAAATCCAAATCCCATTGAGCTACGTGCTCGAGAGACTTAAACCTCAGCACTGAAATAAATAGGACATGCTGGAGGGACAGATTCATAACCCAGAGGCTCCCTTCACTCTGGAATAAAATCCCAGTCCAGGTTAGGCAGAGTCCCTCATTGACTCTCTTCAAGAAGAATCTTGATGAGTGGATGGGAGATTGTAGGTTTACCCCGGGTATCACTTCTGTGTCACTGTTAGACAGAGGCACAGTATACTAACCTCGAAAAAGGGCATAGCAAAATAAATTTAAAATGGGTGGCGAAAGCCAAACACATTCTGGCTAGGCTTATAAATGCCCTAGGGCAGATAGCCTAGTATGAACCTATGAACGTATGGTATATGATGAATTACTCAAGTGATTTTTAACAAATAATATGTGTTCTAAATATTTTACAATCACAGCTTTGATTCATCCTTTCCTGTATAAAAGATCTCGACATCCTCATCCCTAGACTCTCCTCATAGCCTACATACAAATATTGCCAAGAACATGTTCCAAAATGAACAGGGGGATTTCTGTGGTGTCCTGGCCAAATTACATCTGGTGAGTATGAACACCACCTCAGGTCATTCCTAAAAATAAGCCATTCTTAGTGGAACTAAACCTGTTAATAGAAATAAATACATTAATTAGCTAATTAACAAACAGGCTAATAAAGCACAGAAATAAATTCATTAACAAGCAAGCAAACAAACAAACAAATGAATAAATAAAAGTTTGTATACAGTAAGGTAATTGATTATGCAATTAAGTATGGCTTGTGGATTCCTGATCAGTATCTTTTAGACTTTGTCACAGGACCATTACATTTCTGCTGGTTGTTATGAATCATGTTGTATGCAATATGAATAAAGGTGAAAGTAGCAGTACTTTTTTTGTTAAATTAAAAAAGGGTAGAATATTCTGTCAATCAGCATCAATGCCATGCCAAACTATAGATTGATGGCTTTGGTAAAGGGCAATTATGCTGGCTTGATAATTGAGTTAAGGATAGGAAAGTGTTGCTTAATACATATCTCTACAGGAATCCCACAAGGCTCTGTTCTTGACCCCATATTCCTGTTTTTGTTAACACATTCACTGGTGACTTTCCTCATCTATAAACATTTTTTTGTGCTGATGGCTTAAGTCTTACAATGGTCACTTATAACTCCACAGACTTATCAGTTTGATGAACAAACTCAGAGTTTATTGGTCATCAATGTGCTTGATTTTATGTGATCATGTAGCAATTCCAGTTCCCCCTTAAAGGTATACATTGATGGAATGACTTTAATTGAGAGGCAGAGTTTATTCTATAGGTATGAGAGTCTTTGAGATATGTAGTTGCCATGTTTCATGTTTTATTTATTTATTTATTAATAGTTATTTAACTGGTGTAGAACTCTGATCATAGTGGACCATTTTAAGCTTTTAGCCCATGGTTACAGACCAAGAAATATAGACAACAGTTGTACAATAACAGGGAATAGAGATACGAAAAGAGCAGACAGCAATCACTGTAAGTGGGAATATAGGCTGTAACAAGTGCTTTAGTATGGGTAACCTTAATTTTAGATTAGGTTATGGCTGTGGGTGCAGCTATCTGTTTGGGGGTATTTTTCCTATATGGAGGGTTAAACTTCATTTGTTAAAAATGTATATAGTTTTGAGTGTTTGTTTCAAGTTAGTAGGAGATGGGGGCATTTAATAAATATCTGTAGTTTTTTTGTTTGAGGGTTATCATTAAAACAAAAAGTCTAGAGAAATGTGACATAGGTTCAAATGGAGATGAGAAGAAACAGCTGTGTAAAAGATTAGCTTATCAAACATTAGTATATGTATGTAAAACAAAAGTTGAAAATACACATAAAAATGATCATGTATAAGTGGGAATAATATTTTTTTTTATCATAATGGCTACTTTATCCACAGTATCTTGGAATGTAAGTGGTCTTACATGTATAGACAAAAAGGAAAGAGTACTGAATTATATTAAGAAATGCAGAGTACAAATAGTAATGTTGCAGGAGACACATTTGGAAATAAATTAGAATGTGAATTTGAAAAAGAATTTCAAGATAAATATTCAGCAGAATATTATGGACAAAGGAAAAGGTGAGTGATATTACTGTTTGCCAGAGGACTCCAATAGTGATAAGAAAGGGGAAAAACAACAAGGGTAGAGATTTGTGTTAGGGGGTACTGGCAAGGGAAGAGGGTTATGCTGGCATGTATTCAAATTCCACCAAAAACTGCTATTTTACAAATTTGGGAGAAATAATCAGCTTTCAGCAGGGAATATTACTTATAGATGGAGACTTGACCTTGATTTGCAATAATGAAGATGTACTGGGGACCTAGAAGGGAGAATATAACAAAAGGGGGTAAATTCTGAAAATATGTGGTTCAGAAAATTTAAATTCAGTAGTGGGAACTTGGACAGAAGGGCGGCCAAGGTGGTGCAGTGGTTAGCGTTGCCACCTCACAGCAAAATGTTCTCCTGTTCGATCCTCAGCTGGGGTGCCTTTTGTGCGGAGTCTGCATGTCCTCCATGTGGTCACGTGGGTTTCCTCCCACATCCCAAAGACATGCTATAGGTGGATTGGACACTCTAAATTGGCCCTAGGTGTGAGTCCGTGCATGTGTGTGCCTTCTGTGGAAGGTTGGGCGCCAGGCTGGCAACTCGACACCGTAAAACTCCACTGCCAGTCATGAGCAGACATGTGATTCACTGTGGCGACCCCTAACCAGGAAAAGCCGAAAGAAGAAGAAGTGGGAACTTGGACAGAATTTAGTTATTATTCCCTAAGGCACAACAACTGGGCAGGACTGGATAAAATTATATTTTACAGGAACGTGTGCATTTAATTGTAAGTTTTGACACATATCTAATAACTACTTCAGATCATGCACCGATAAAAACTCAGATAAAAAAGCAGGGTACTAAAGTAAAAATGAGACATTGATGCTTTTCCACCTACCTGTTAAAAAGATAGTAATTTAAGGGATGGATAGTGGAAAGTATTCAGGAGTCATTAGGGAAGACAGAAATTTCTTCAGAAGGAAAATATAGTGATTGGGATAAAATGAAAATGAAGTTTAAAAACAGGATATAAATAAAAGAGAAAGTGATATGGTTAAGGAGTAATAGGCATTATTTAGAGGGACTGACAAAGCTTAAAGTATTGCAGATTAGGGGGGATCTCACAGAACAAGAACAGGAGGAAGTACAGAGTACTAAAGAGAAAATAAGGGAGTGTTTGATTATTATGCATGAGTTTAGAAAGATTGCTGTTAAGTAACTATTTTTTGATAACAACTTCACAAAAAAAACTTTTAGCACAGCAACTTGGGCAACAGAAAATAGAATATGTTGTCACTAAACTCAGGGATCCTGTGACAAGAAAAATAACCAGAGATTCTATAAATGTATTGAGATATTTCAGAAATTCTATGAGCATTTATATAAAGCTGATAAATGTGGAAACCAATAAGGAGCACAAATGGAAATATTATGAAAATCTTAATTATGTCAAGATTACAGAAAAAGCAGGCTCAACAACTCATAGTTAAGATAGAAGATTGATAAAAATGGTGATATATAATCAATCTGCAGGGAAGTATCCAGGAACAAATGGTATTATTGTGGAAGTTTGGAAGTTAAGAGGGAAGAAAGTGACAAGGATTTGGAAGATTTCCTTTAATAGTATTTTAAAAGGAGGGGAAGCACCGCCACATTGGAAGAAAACTGTGGAACTGTGGTGGTTGCATTACCCAAAAGAGGGTAAAAGCCCATCAGACCCAGCCTCATACAGATCCATTTTAATTTTAAACCAAAGTTATAGAGTGTTTATGTCCACACTAGCTAAAAATATAGCAAATGTATTGCCAAAATTGATAGCTATGGATCAGTGTGGTTTGGGGGAGGGGAGCCAAACGTTTGACAACTTTAATAGAGCAATGATGACAGCAGAATATAAGAAAATACCTCTGCTGTTGGTGGGTCTTGATGCAGAGAAACAATATGACAGACTAAGCTGGGATTTTATGAGTAGAGCAATGGAAGCATTTGTATTCCCTGATACAATAATAGTGTTAATTAGGAGGATATATGATGGCAGGAGAAAAGAATTAAAGTGGGAGGGTTCCTCTCCAATAAGTAATGCTTAAACAGATGAGCAAGGCAGGGGTGCCCTCTTTCCCCTTTGTTATTTGCTTTATATTTAGAGTCACTTGCAAAGAAAATAAGGGACTCAGAAATACAAGGATATAATTGGTATGGTTATAAAGAAAAGCTGGCTTTATTTGCAGATGATATTATTTTGTACTTGATAAATCCAAAAAAAGGACATTTCAGTGTTGTGGAACATTTTGAGACAGTTTGAAGACTTTTTAGGATACGCAATTAAAGAAGATAAGACAAAGGCTATAGCAATAAATTATGTACCCACTCATGACTTAGTGAAGCAATACTCATATTTATGGGGACATGATAAAATGAAGTATTTAAGAATATGGATTAAAAAGGCTTATGTTATGGCAGCTAATGATATGTGTTTAGAGACTAAACAAAAAGTAATAGAAAAATGAAACTGGTTAAGGTGTTTACCTCACAGACAAAATGTACACAGTTTGATTTTCACCTTTGAGGGAAATTGGATAGACTTAAAATGGCCCACAAGGGCAGCTAGCGTAGAACTTAGCTATGAATGTATGAACATTACAAAAATGAACAGTAATTTATTTGGGGTTGGGGGTTAGTATAATGGTTAAGGTGTTTATCCCATAGCCACAAGTACAAAGTTTGATTCTCACCTTTGAAGAGGAAACTGGCTAGGTTAAAAATAGCCCACAAATGTGGCCAGCCAAGTAATGACCTATGAACAAGAAATAAGAAAAAAGTGGAATATTGAATGTAGATCCTTAAGTAGAATAATAACTACTATAAAGAATATTATAGTCATAAAGTTGCAGTAAGTTTTCTAAGAGGTAAGCTAACACATGGATAGAGAAAGGAGATTTTGCCAGTAGGGATGACTGCAAGCATGGGTACAGAAAATAGACAAGAAGGGTCTGGAATTTACTGGAAGAAACTGGAAAAGGAACCGAAGGAACAAATAACTAGAAAGGGAAAGGCAATAATGTGGGATAAGGCAAAAAAAGGTTTGGACTGTAAGTTGTAGATCGCCTTCCTGATTAGTGATTGATAATAGACTATAGGCAAAAAGAAAGGGATAGGGTAGTCCTAAGTGAAAGAACTGCTCTGATAGAGTTTTCAGACAAATTTATTTATTTTTTATTTATTTTTATTTAACATTTGTTGACCGGGAATGTCCGACTAGGTTCCACAGAGCCTGTTTTCAGCGGAGGCCTGGGGAGAAACGCTCCAGATGCATGTCTTTGGAATCTTGAACAACAACTGTTATTAAAAAGGGGATAATTAGTAGGACATATAAAATATTGCATGATAACTATAAGAATCAATCAGAAGAGGTTAGAAAAGATTGGGAAGAGAAACTGGAAAGCAATTTACAAGTGAAGAATGGGAGGACATATGTATGGTTCCAAAGTAAGTGGCAAAGTCCAGAAGGTTTAGGATTTTTGCTTGGAAGTGTTTGCATAGGTATTTTTATACACCAAGAAGACATTAAATAGTTTTTCCTCGATTTATAGCAAATGTTGGAGGTGTGATGTGGAAGAAGGATGTAAGTGGGAACATGTTTTTGAGAGTATAATGAGTTGGCATGTTTAAAAAAAATACCTGCAGAGTACTCTGTCAGAAATATTGGGGAAACAAATAGCTATATCTCCGGAAATGCTTCTTTTGAGCTGAGACATGGGATCTGAATTATAGAGACATAGTAAGGCATTATTAAGTTTAATTCTGTTTTCTGCCAAAAAAGCAGTTACTAGAAAATGTAAATCTCTTCTTTTACTGGCCATTATCAGTATGCACAAAATTATCATTTTATGAAGTCACTCCCCTTTCAGCTTTTTAAATTTATTGGCCATCCCATTATATTCCATAGAGCCAGAATACTATGTTCCCATCCCCCTTCCAATCTATCTATCATGCTCTTTTAAAATTAGTGATTCTCCCATTAGATTGCTAAAGCTTGAGTCACCCCTTTCATATCAAACTGCTTAGTGCACACTGCAGCTCCTGGGATATTAGCCCATTTTTCCACCTTACTGTTAAAATCTGCAAAATCTCTTCCAATACCACTAATAATTGGAGTCCACATTCTGCCTTTCAAGAGTCACCTTGGGATTAGTGCTTCTGTTTTGCTCCTGGTGAATGAAGGAGCATATGGACATTGTTTCCTGTAGATTGCTGATCACTAAAAAGCCTGATAACTGTTTCATATGTGCCAGCTTAGAAATTGTGCTTATATTTTGCTACTGGTGAGAGAAGGAGAAGAAGAAGAAGACATTGATTCTTGACTGTCTGTGACTGGGTATTGAGTGTCTGTGTGGGACCTTCCTGATTGGTCTGGTCTGGTTGCTATTAGTAACATCTACCAGGAAAAAGCTACAACAAGCCTACAGACCCTTGCATCATCTGGGACAAGACTGTTGATCACCAAAGAGCCTGTGGCCTGCCTCTTATCTTGGGAATGACACCACTGTTTTGATTCTGGTGAGAGAAGAAGCAAAGGGGCATTGTATCCCAGCAGCATGAATCTGTGATGAGACCAGCAAAAATGGTAGCTGGGTACTAGCCAATCAGCTAAATCCCCTCTTTTCATCATTCTTGATAAAACTAATTCCTTCTTTCTTTCTTTTTGGTAATTACTGCTTGATTAGCTGTTATCTAACATAACTTCAGAATGTCTTCCTAAATACTTCATCCATAAATCATCAAGGTCTACTTTAGTAGTTTCCACTCAAGTGTTTGGTAGTGCTCTGTATAGATGCAGGCACAGTGAGTTGGCATTTTTCCTCTAAATGCACCCTTGTGATTTCACCAATACCTTGTTACACACAGGGCAATTAATTTGAAGTGACAAGCACTGCCCCCAGTGTTGCAAACCAGATCCTTGTGACAACTTTAGATGATTGCAGTGAGAATATAATCAATAAAAAGGGGCCTGTTATCATGGATATGAACTTTCCTACTATCTCTGTTACCAGTTTGGTAGATATGTGCATCTTGAGGCAATGCAGAAATTGTCTCATGTTTACTGACAACCAGCTAATTCTCAAACAAACCAAACAAACTGAAAAGGTATGTGTGAGAGATGTATTTACACAACGCTCTCACAAAAAAGCACTCATAATGTCAATAAGGTTGTCAGTAGTATACACACTGCACCCACCACACACAGTACAAAGCAGACACATAGACCCACATATACCAAGGCATTTACATGTAACCCTCCTAAACCCTTAAGACTTCCTAGATGAAGTACACATAACAAATACCCTCAACGGCCCTGAATGCACTCTTTCAAAACAACACTCACATAATACATACAGCCACATTTCACAGAATCACTACTTCTAACCCCGTAAGGCAAGCCACCACACAATCCAACATTCTGGTCATTGGAGACTGTATTGTGGGAGTGGGACACACTGATGTCCCTCTCACCAGGCAGAGTAAGGAGAAAGTCATGGACAGTTGCTTATCAGGGACCATGATCTACCACACTGCACAAGCACTCAAGTCATTGGACCCAAGTACCAGTGTGACTCAGTCATAGTCTATGTGGGTTTTGTGCTGGCATAATGATTAAGGTGTTTACCTTACAGAGACAAGGTACAGGGGTTGAGCCGCACCATTGAAAGGCATGGCTAGACATAAAAAAAGCCCCCTAGGATTGTTAACCTATAAACCTATTAACCTATAGGTGTAAAACCTGAGACATGCTTCCTTAGAGGATATGAAGAGAGACATTATAGAGCTCTTGGAATATATTTCCCAGACTGGTACGAACCTACCACTGAGCACATTCGACCTTCTCCAAGGATGATGCCAGAATATGAACAGAACATGTCTGACTTTAATAACTGGCTTAATTTCTGGTATTATTCTAAGGGGAGACAATATTTCTCAGCATGGAAGGGGGTGGTCAACAGACTATACTGCTTTGCCAGGGAAGGTCTGCATCTCTCCCCTTTAGGTTTTCAAATATTAGCTAAAACATTGTCTTCTCCACAATGCCTTTTTAGACAATGCCAAGCTGAAAGTACTTCCGACATAGCAAATCAAAACCAAGGAAATCTAAAGGTGTTGTCTAAACAAAAAAACTTCACTCCCTATAAATTGTTCTCATCGTAGAGAATACTGATGTCTGTGCAGTAAATGAAACATGTTTTAAAGCCATAGAGAACATACCAGAAGTGCAAGGCTCTAATCCTTCCACACATTTAGACCAGCTACTACAGAGACAGAGACTAAAGGTGGAGGTGTCGCGATTTACATCAAAAATAAATATACCCCAATGATGGTCAAGCAGGACAATGCACATAAGCTTCTCCATGTTCAAATAATCATAAGCAAAATGCCATAGCACTTCCTTGCAAGCTATAGGCTGTTGTTGCTGCATCAGAACCCCATCTAACCCTAGTGATAACCTGGCAAAATTTCATATTTTTTCTGGGATCATATAAACCTAATAATATGTGTGTATCTATTGTCTCTGTTTTCCCATGCGTCTTTCTGAAGAATATCGAGAAGAGTTTCAGGACACCCTCTTTCCAAAAACATAGATCTGAGGGTGTCAAACAGTATTAAACAGTTGTTATTGTCAGATGTCAGGCAAGAAATCCTGATAAGTTGGCTTTTCACAATCCCCTTGTTTTGATGGAAAGGGTGACAGCTGGTGTACGAAAAAAAAGAATTACTGAAGGTGGTTTTCCTGCAGATCTGTGTGTCCATACCACCATACTGGCCTTTCTTGATTTTGATGTCCAAGTAGTGGATTTGAGCTGGGTCAGCAAGGTGGGTAAATCTTAATAGACAATAGATACGCACCTATTATTAGGTATGGCCTTGATAATATTAAGTCAAAAGACAAGACAAATGAAAGTAAGGACACTTTTGGCCATGCCAGTATGGTTTTACATTACTCATTGGACTCTAAAGACATCCAAAAAGTGGTGCAGAGAAACTGGGCCATCATACACTGTGATGAGGACTCAAACAAAATCTTCCTGATTCCCCTTCATTCACCTTTAAGAACACAAGCCTAACATAAAACGGCTATTGGAGAAACCAATTGTTTCCAGACTAAGTGACTCTTGGACTATGATGAAATGTGGATGTTGCCATCAATGCACTTACATTGAAACCAGCTATGAAGGTGACTTAATAGAAAAAATTAGGGGTATGAACATCTGTGGTAAGTTCAATTGTCAATCAGAAAGACTACTCTACTTGGCAAAATGTATGTCATGCCCTGCCTTCTATATCGGTAAGACTAAAAATGTACCCAACAAAAGGATATACGAACACTATTATAGTATATCCAAAAGGGACATGAAGAGTGCTTTGACTAGGCATGCTTGTACGTGCTCCAATTTTAAGAAGTTTACTTTTTTGGGACTTGAACAGGTGGAGGCAGGTGCCTTTGTTGGTGATTGGGAAAACAGACTTCTACATTGTGAGATGTATTGGCAGCTAGTTTTAGACGCAGCAAATCCACCTGGACTGAACGACTATATTTCCATTGCTAGTGAACTTAAAAGAAAAGCCAACATAGTTTGAGCAAAATTTTAAAATTATATCTTTCTGTAGTATTTTGACATTCTAATTTGTTTTTAGCCATTTATACTTGGTTTTAGGTGGCAAGTGCTTTTGGTGTGTGCACACCTTTAAGAAATTTCCTGGTATTTGTTCAGCTTGCCTATTGATTGACAGTTCCTCGGGTGTGGTTTTACTTCTCTGAGCTTTTAAATTCAGAGTTTAGAGGAATTTTCATGGTTCTGAAGTCTATGTTTAGATGAAAGCACTTAACCATAAATTGGAGCGATTTTACCAATAAAGGATTGTTTCTCTCCACAACAACTGCAAACTGGAGTGGTTTCTACCATTGTTGGATTCATTTGCTGTGATCTTTGGCTTCCTGGTCAGTTGTTTGTTCTTTGCTTGAATTTCTGTTCCAGGGTTTTTTTTTTTTTTTTTTTTGTGGATCTTTTTCCATATCATAATACGCTCTTATATTATTGTATAAATTCTCTAAAGCATATCCATACATGTTCCCATACTTTACTTTCTCTTCTTTTCTTACATTATCCTGCCATTAAAAAAAAAAAAAAAACTTTTATACTTCTTTTTAAATTCAATCCATAATTCAGACCAGTTTTTATACAAGTCCTTTATAGTTACATTATCCTTCCATAACTGCTCTCCAATTTCATTCCATAATTTCTCATTAATTCTTTTTTATTCCCTATCCTATTTTAATATACCCCCTTTCTTCAATCAACCCTATCCATATTGCTAAATAGTTTGAAAACTATGTCACGTCACAACTGTATCACCATCTGCTACCCCCAAACCTTTCAATATTATAAAATAATCAATTTCAAATCCATTCTATATGTTCATTGACTTTTGTTACACACACACAGCTAATTTACCCCATTGTATCACTTCCTGTATCTTTTTTAAATCTTTCCCTTTCTTTTTACATTTCCCCTTAAATCCCAGTTAAAGTTTCCTGCAATTATAATTTTCATGTTAACCACCATTGTGTCTTTCGGCTTTTCCCGGTTAGGGGTCGCCACAGCGGAACTCCGGTCCACTAATGATTGGCAGTAGATTTTTACGTGCTGGCTTGCCGGGCCTAATGCACAACCTTCAATGAAGGAAGGCCCATTCGCGCATGTCGCCACATAGAAGACGCTCTAACTGAGAATCGAATGGGCAACGTCTAACTGTGAGGCGACAATGCTACCGCAGCACCACCACCGCAGTCTCATATAGTCAAGTAATTGATGAAACAGATTCACTCTTTTCTTGCTAGTTATATACATATTTATTTATAATTCTATAAACATGTTCTCTCCAATTCACATCAAGAACAGTCAACTTTCCTCTCTTTACCGATGTTGCATCCTGTATTTTAACTTTTTTTATACAATCCAGCCACTCCAGAACAATGTTCACTTCCTAAGTTCTTTATTATATTTTTACCCCCACAATTTTTCTGTTTGCAGTCTTTCTTCACTTGCCAGGAATCTCACAACCTCTGACAGAATAATATCCACATCATGTTTAGCACACCATTCCAATATCCCTATCATTACAGTGTTAAAGATACTGTTCCCATTTACCGAAAGTACTCTAAAATCATTGCTTTTCCTTCTTTTTAAGTTTAGGGAAAATATTTTTAAATGTTTTTAAATTTTTGTTTCCTTACTTTTGCTCTTTCCTAAATTGAATAGTTTTTTTCTTGGGTTTCTATACATATAATTCTTGATCCTCAGAATAAGACTTTTCACTGGCTAGAACTTCACTGCCGTGGTGGTGCAGCGGTAGCGTTGTCGCCTCACAGCAGGAGGTTCTCCCGTTCGATTCTCGGCTGGAGCACCTTCTGTCTGGAGTCTGCATGTCCTCCCTGCGGTCGAGTGGTGTTCAAAAGACATGCGTGAATGGGCGTGCCTTCGTTAGAGGTTGGGCGTCGAGCTGGCACCATGGCACTGTAAAAATCTACTGCCAATCATTAGCAGACTGGAGTTCCGCTGTGGTGACCCCTAACCGGGAAAAGGCAAAAGAAGAACAAAAACTGGCTAGAACTTCAAAAATATTAGTATCAGTCCCTTCTCCTGACCTCTGTTCCTGCATACACTTTCTTACTCTCTCTCCTCATTTTCCCCCCTCCATATTTTTCTTCATCTACTTCACCCTCTCCCCAATCTCTTGTTGTCCTTCCTTGTGTATGCTTTCTTCCCTTTCCTCTTCTTTTTCATTATTTACTATTTGCTCTTGACAATCCATTAAAAAGTATCCTTTTTTTACAGCCTGTATTCAGGCACACACCTTCTTGCTGTATGTCCTTTCTCCTCAAGTTTGATACATTATATCTTGCCACAATTATTAATTAAATGAGAAAAGTCCCCACAAAAGAAACATGATTTAGGCTGGGCAGCATATCTTACTATTCTTCTATGAACTGCTGGGAAAATAACACTTGGCAAGTGTTTCACCAGGCTTATTTTCACATTACAAAACAGTTTCCAAACTGCACCCTCGATTTCATAAGTTTCTCTCATCTTTAACTTTTACAGTATTATCAACTATTTACTCACAGACCCTGCATGCATTTTTTAACATTGTCTTCTTCCGGTTCATCAGTTCTAAACTGCAGAGTAACATTTTTAACATTTAAGTTACTACCAAACAAATAATTGTGCCACAGATAAATGTCATTCTTTTTGTTACACAGTTCCAGCAATTTCATCATCAATCTATGAGTTTCAAAGGTTAAGTCACAAAAAGTCTGTGTTCTAATATGTATAAAACACTGCATTTCTTCAGCTTTAAAACTCAGAACAGTTACCAGATTGTCCCATACATAACATATGTCTATTACAGTGTCATTTTTTGTTCTTATTCCCACAGTTGGAACTTGGTCTTCTCTTCTTTTTAAAAACAGTTTTACTTACAGTTTGTTGCTGCTCTCCTCTTTGCCTGCTGTCTGTGCTGCAGATGTTTTAGTTACTGCATCAGCTGCTACCCCAAAACCAGATACATTCTCAGTTTGTTGTTGATTTCCTCTTTTACTTTATGTCACTGCTGCATAAGTTGTAACTGCCGCATTCTCTGCTGCAACATCACCTGGTTCCTCCTCCACATTACCATCCACAGTACTTCAAAACATTAATTGCCATCTCAACCCCAGGAATCGGCAGAACTGTCACCTGGATCATCCTGCTCGATTATTTTTAACAGAAAATCATCTTCATGCCGTCCTGACACCGTTTCTGTTATATGCACCACTTCAACAGATTCACTTAATTTCTTCTCCATGGAGACAGCTAACAGCTGATCAATCGTAACATTCACCACACAGGAACCTTTGCTTACATTCTGAAGCTCCATATCAAACAGATTTTTCTCCAAATCCTCACTTTCCACCTCCAAACTCTCCATAGATTTTTTTTTCTCCTGCTCCATGCTGCTGCTTCCCTTAGGCCTCTTCCTTGCTGCTGTAAGAGCCCTCTGGTGCCATCTAGTAGCTCCAAAAAGTAGGGGAAGTTCCTTGAAGCCCTGGCCAAATTTCCCCTTGTAGTAAAAATACCACCTTGGATCTTCTCTGAAAGGAGGCTACTAGCCTAGTGGGACTAACCTGGTCAACCAACGATAAATAAATAAAATAAGACTGAGTAGGTTTTAATATATTTGGAGACTTGGTTGTAGATTATTCTTCCAGGCTTTTGGCCAAAGTTGGAATTGATCATTATTCATTGGTAAACTTTTGTTTGGAGATTTTGGGCAGAGCTTTCACTATGGCTGTTTTCCATTCAGTGTGCATAACATCACTTGTAGGGCAAAGGTTGTAGAGGTGTTTCACAGTATGTACAATGTAATTTTGATAGAGAACAAGGGCTGGAGGCCATCTGATTATAGAAGTGTATCGACAGGGATTTTATTGATAAATGCTACCATATCAGTGATATTGTACTTTACTGGCTCACCTTTAGTTTTACGCAGGAGTGGGAGTGGTCCGGATGATTGATGAGTGAGTGAACCTGAATATGAAATAAGGCATGATTGGCATGCCATGCATATTAGCTACTGACATCATGCATACAATGATTGTAGATGAGCAGCATTTCCAAAGGCTTGCTAACAATTATTAAAAGAAGTTCATCAGAACGTTCTGTAGTAATGGCTGTCTAACTCAGCTGCTCATCTACATTCATTGTATACATCATGCCAGGGGCCTGTAAGCTGGAGTTGGTATATCCAAGTGGTGGTGGTGGTGGTAGTGGGGGGTGCACGGGGCTTGCCCCCTGCAAAAGCAAAGGGAAAACATGTAATTGCTGTTTCTCCTACAAGAAAAGATGTGGAAATTCATACCTTTGATGTTCTTTTCTGGCTTGAAAACTACAGCGTGTTGGTTATTCATGAGAACAGCGACACGTCAACCAGCTGGGGTGGGGTTTGGGCGGCGCTTGCTACTGCGCATCTAGTGAGCCAGTAAAGTAAAATATCACCATCATATCTTTAGATTGTATTTCTTTGAAGAAGAAATAGTGAATCTGAGAGAGGGAATTGTGGTGGTGTGGAAATTTAAGGGAGGAATGTGAATTCAGCTAGAATGTCAGTTGCTGTTAAGGGACCTGAAAAGGATGGGATGCAGTCAGTAAAGGAGTTTGTTTATGTGTAGCATACTGTTATTTTTGTTTGTCAATTTCCAGAATACTTTGAAAGAATTTTTGAGTGAGTTTTGAGTGACATGAAAGAACTTTGTTTTATGTCTTCTAGGTGCTTTTTAGCCAGCTTTCTCAGAAGTACAACTCTCAGAATGTTATCTTTTGATGGGAAAGCTCTCTATAGATGTCAAGTCTCATCCCTTAGTTTGAAAAGAGTTTTAAGGCCTTTAATAATCCAATATTTATTATGTTATGTTCATTATTAACTTTTTATAGTATCATAGGAGGTTACTAGGCTAATGACCTCAGGGCCCTTACAAATCTAGCCAAGTTCAACCCATGTTCACTAAGGTGGCTGGTTCAAGCAGACACTAAAATCAGCACATATTTCCCCTGTCCAAGAGGGACACAGGTGGAACCCCAGGGTGAATTTCCAGTTACCCAGCCAATCGTCCAAATTATGCTTAAATAGGGCCAACAAGGGGCTTTGTTTAACATGAATAGGAAGCTTATTCCAAAAGTGGGGCAACCTCTGTGAGACAAATCTGTCTCTCCAGCAAGTTCTGTTGATATCACATACCAGGTTAAAGTCCTTTGAGCGAGTGACCCGTGTACCATTTGACTTGTGAATGTGCAGCATTTCCATTAAAGTTTGGTCAGAGATTGCTCTGCATGCAAGGCACAGGTCACCTCTGAACAGTCTGTACAACACAGAGTAAAATGATAATGATTTCAGTCTATCCGCATAAGACAGATCTTGAAGACCCTGAATTTTTTTTGTAAGGATCCTTTCATAGGTTCATAGGTTCATAGATTAGTACTAGGCTAACTGCCCTTGTAGGCCATTTTAAGCCTAGACAATTACCCCATGTAAGAATCAAACCTTGCACCTTGTGTCTATAAGGTAAGCACCTTAACTATTATACCAGCCTCCCAACCTCCTCCAAAGTACAGGCTAAAACTAAAGGACTGTGGCTGACAAAGTTTGCAGATGACTGCAAACTGGGAGACATCACTGAAACCCCTAGCGATGTCAACATCTTTCAAGAAGGTCTTATGCAGACTAATGATTAGTGGTCTGTCCAATTGCTGTAGGTGTTTGGAAAGGAACATACCAAAGGGAGTGTAGTACTCTATCATTGGCCTGATGAGAGAAGAGCACAGAGGATTATAACCTCTTTTTTTCTGGAGGCAATGCCCTTACTTATGAGATGAGCAATATAAAATGCCCTTCTTACCACTATGGAGACATGGTGATCGAAGCTGAGGTTGCTGTCAACCTGTGTGCCCAGATCTCTCACTGCTGACTGTGTGCTTAGGGTATTGCTATTGATGTGGTAGTTTGCAGGAACATCACTCTTGCTGAAGGGAATGATAATGCATTTCTTTCCATTAAGTTTAAGACCATGAGTTTGGCACTAGTCATTAGTCTGCATAAGACCTTCTTGAAGGATGTTGACATCGCTAGGGGTTTCAATGATGTCCCCCAGTTTGCAGTCATCTGCAGACTTTGTCAGCCACAGTCCTTTAGTTTTAGCCTGTACTTTGGAGAAGTAGATTCCGAACAGTAGGGGTCCCAGAACTGATCCCTGTGGAACACCACTGTTTACAGGTCCACTGGAGGAGGTGGAGTCCTCTGTTTTGACCAGATGAGTTCGATCAGTGAGCCAGTTTGCAACCCACCTGACACTTTACCCAGCTGGGTGAGTTTATCAATGATGCCTGAGTGGGGGATTGTGTCAAAGGTCTTGGCTAAGTCTAGGTAGGCTGTATGCACAGATTTGCCCTCATCTAGGGCTTTGGTGACTGTCTCAAAGAAGTCCACCATGTTTAACAGGCATGATCTCCCCTTGACAAAGCCAAACTGGGTGGGGTTGAGCATTTGGAGATTTGCTATATCTTTGTTAATTGCAATATTTTTACTTTAAATCTAAGGTACATTCCACTGGCTGCTCAGTTCATTTGTAAAGATAAGTGCCATGGCAACTGAAGGAAGATGTTGCTAGTGTGGTTAAGGACAATGCTTCCAAGTTTACAATCATGTAAATATTTGGTATGTTGAACACTGGAGTTATTCTGGCATCTCAAAAAAGATGCTAAACAGGTAATGGTAACAACAGGAGTCCTCCTGTTCTTACTTGTTGTACAGAGCCATGTAGATCTAAGTTATTATTATGGCTTTATTTGCATTTATGTCTTTCAGTTTATGCATGATCCCATTATGGAATGGCACTAGCCAGCATGAGGTAAGCTGCATGAATGATAAACATTCAGTTATTTTTTTTATTTGTTAGAAACTGTAGCAACAGCTATGTAGTACTGCTATTGTGGTATATTTTATCCTTATTTTTACTAATCTTTTCATGCGGTTGTTTGAATTTAAATTACTTCATACACAAAATGTTTAATTACCATGCAGTAATATATTACCCATACATTAATGATTTGTTATTTGTGTGTAAGGGGACCCCCACATTTGATAACAGTTCCTTAATGATTTAAACATCAATATGTTTACCCTCTTTTAGTCATGTTCATCATGTTTCTCAGACTAAGCTTTTGGATTTGAGTGTTTATGGAATACATGGATTACCTGTAATAACTAAACTTTATAGAAAGCCAGTATCTTTAGCTTTACCATTAGATGACAATACCTATCATCCTAGTCATTTCTATTCCTATCTCCCATATGGGGAGTTACTACTGGCAAACCAGCCTGTAGTTTGAATAAAGATTTTTTTTTTTAAAAGAAGCTAACTGTATTTGCTTTGTAACAGAAAGGTTATGATTTCAGAGTAGTAAAAGATGTTTATTATACAATAAGATGACATTACTATTCCAAAACGTGCATGCTGACTGGACAGCCCAATCAGAGTTCCTGTTCTAAATCGAACATATACCAATAGAAAAATGTCCAGCTGCTGAAGGACTATTGAGTAGCTAGACTTTCTGCTGGTATATGCTGGGAGTCAGAGCAAAATGTGAGAAAACCGCAAATACTGACAACGATCCCAAACAACAAAACATATACCAAAAAGCTGAATGGAGAAGCAGACCAGGGCACTCTTCTGTTTCTTGTTCTGAGGAAGTCCCCAAGGTGTATACTGGGGAAGAAATTGCTTAACAATAAAGAGACTGGAGTAACATACTCTTTTGTGAGCATTTTGTTTTATGTGTTGGGCTTATGGTGTAGCTACTTGCTCATATTGGCACCTTTGAAGTTTTATTAGTAATATTTTTTGGTGCCTTATCAAATGGATTTGTTGTTGTTATTGGACTTTTAACAACTTGAGGTAAGTTCCTTGGATAGATAAGCCTTCATTCAACTGTCTTTTCTTTGGAGGGCAGTTATGTGATACTGTCATGGGGGCTTCCTTTGGTCCAAATGGTCACACTTTTGAAAAAGAATTATGAGGTTAAGCATATAAGATCTATCTTTAACAAGCCCTACTGGATTAAGCCATGGATTTTCCTGTGTCTGTCACCATATGATTTCAAGGCTGATTGGTCTATAATTTTTATGGTTTGTGGAAGGGCTTTCTTGTACAGTTGGACTACAATAGCCTGTTTCCAGATATCAAGAGATATAGTCAGGTTTTAATGCTCTATTAAACATGTACATAAGGAGGTCTGCTAAGCTATTTATGAATGCAGAAATCTGGCTTCCTAGTATCTCATCTCATACTAGGGAACTGCTGTGTCTAACTTTACTGGTAGAGATTATCATTTTGGATGCAATTTCAGCTGGGATAATATTGCAGGGGAACAAGAGTGGATAGTGTTTTTTATGGCCTGAAATGTGAGCCAAATCTGTAAACTATTGTGATGACTGCATGTATTGGTTTGGCTAATGTAATGCATATTATGATGCAGTGGTTACAAAAAGCACTTTTAGGAAGACTTTTTTAGCATCTGCAGTTGGTATAACACATGTATACTTGATGTGAACACAACGAAAAAGATTAAAAGTATGCTGTCTGGGACTCCCAGGAGTATTGTCTGAACCAGTCCTCTGAACTTGTTGAATATAAATACAAATTTGTTTGATTATGCCCAAATTTATACATTTCATGTCATACTGACTGTGTTATCAGGACTGACAGCAAAATGATTAAAACTGCATTATAAAGATAAAAGAGTAAGTAGATTATTGTTGCCCCCGCTCCCAAAGTTAGAGGCACCATTGACAAAACCCTTTACCGTCTGCCTTGTCTTGAATATGTGCTTTTCATCATGTCTGGATTATACAGTTTACAGAGTCTTTGTGTTCCTGACCTTTTCTGGACACCACTGTGAAAGTTTGAGTAAGATGGATTGGCTGCTGGTTATGGACACAGAAAGTCTTCTATCTTAAGTCTCTAAGTCATAACTTACTGTTTAACACTCACTGCCATTCTTTTGCAAGTAAGTTAGCAAGTTCTAATTAACACTATAATTTTATAATATAGTGCAATGGTGTTGACACCTGCACCAACCCTCTATTGTAGCCTCAGTGCTGAGGAAAATACTCTCTAGTTTGGTCCTTTATCGATACAAATACTTAGTTATATAAAATAATACATTTATCACAAAGGTAAGTTTAATATTTAAAATAAAATGTTCGCTACCTGTCACTGTAATCCAGGATATACTAATTTCAATGCTCTACCTATAATTAAGAATGGTTTTCATAAAAATAGTACTCAAATGTGTAAGGCTGGTGTGTGGTAAAAACTCATATACCATGCCCTATGCATTTCATAAAATAGCAGCAGACCCCCGCTTATAAAAAAAGCATTCTCCATTTTCTACATTTAAGTTTTGGCTATTTCAATTGTTTTTAATTTTGGTATTATTATATAACAGTTTGTTGTATTTTAAACATTTACTGTAAAGCTGTTTTTTCTTGGAGTCTTAAAAGTTGTTGACATGGGTTAGTTAGGAAACATTGCTTTTACATTCATTGATTGAACAAGATTTAGATCATGCTAACTTAGTGGGAGGAGCTGAGAAACAGTTTTCTAAGGTACTCGCCTACATTCCTCTTCAGCTACAAGAGCTCTGAGTTTAAAACTGCTGTTTGACTGCATTGATTTTTGGATTTTCTACATTCAAGGTTTAGATATTCCCATTACTTTTTGATTTTGGTATTATTATATTACAGATTAATGTACTTTAAACTTTGTTTTACCGCAAATTGTTTTTTTTTTTTTAGTTTTAAAATTTCTTGCCTTGGGTCAGTTAGGAAACATTTCTTTTGCATTCATTGACTGAATAAGAATTAAAGCTAGCTAATTAGTGAGAGGAGCTGAGAAACAGTTTTCTTATTTAAGGTACTCACCTACATTCTTCTTCAGCTACAGCAGCTCTAAATTCAAAACTGCTGTTTGACTACATTAATTTTTGTATTTTTTTCCCACCCATCCACCTACTCCTTGTGCTTTTAAAGTTGGTTCCTTTTTAGCTGCTATCCACTACTGTAAATCAGAGTTTGCAAGCCCTTCCTAGTGCTATTTCTACTGGACACTGATAGTTCAAACTGATAAGGCACTTCCATTAGACTCTTAAAGCTCAAATTAGCTTTGTTTCACATAATCCCATTTCAACTAGTGCACACTGCAGTATTCAGAGTGTTAATCTGAACTGTGCAATATTCTGTTCTGCATTTTGTTTGTTTTAAACAAAAGTCATCTGTTTGCATTTTTAAATCGGTCTGTGACCTTAGTCTTGTAGTATGCCTAACAGCAGTGGGAGAATTATGAGTTGCTGTAGGATCTGAACCTCCTTTATTTTATTTCTACTGCTTTTTACTGTTTGTATTTTACTTGGTCTGAGACCTTAGTTTTGTAGTATAACTCACAATAGTGAGAGAATTTTGAATTACTGCAGGATCTGAGCCTCATTTATTACAGTCCTACTGCATTTATTCTGTTTGCATTTTACTTAGTCTGGGAACCTTAGCCTTTTAGTATCACTCACAGTAGTGACAGAATTGTGAATTACTGCAGGATCTGAGCCTCATTTATTACAGTCCTACTGCATTTATTCTGTTTGCATTTTACTTAGTCTGGGACCTTAGCCTTTTAGTATCACTCACAGTAGTGACAGAATTGTGAATTACTGCAGGATCTGAGCCTCATTTATTACAGTCCTACTGCATTTATTCTGTTTGCATTTTACTTAGTCTGGGACCTTAGCCTTTTAGTATCACTCACAGTAGTGACAGAATTGTGAATTACTGCAGGATCTGAGCCTCATTTATTACAGTCCTACTGCATTTATTCTGTTTGCATTTTACTTAGTCTGGGACCTTAGCCTTTTAGTATCATTCACAGTAGTGACAGAATTGTGAATTACTGTAGGATCTGAACCTTATATGTACACTAATACTGCATTTTACTGTTTACTGCTTACTGCTTGGATTCCTCTCTAAGTCATCTCTTATAACCTCTGTTCTGCTGAGCAGCAGTGGTTTACAGTGTCCTCTATAGAAGTAGGCACCTAAGAGTTGTAATTTTTCATATAAAACGTCCTCTGCTATTTTCTCAAGTATCTAGCTGACTGCAGAACACCTATTTTGCTGACTGAGAAGCATTACCCCAAGAATGTTGTTTTAGATCAATTCTACACCTCTCCTCCCAGCCCGACAACTCTAAATCCTGATTGCATCACCCCTAATAGATCACAAAAATGAAGATCCACAGCCATAGATGTGAACTTTCCTACTATCTCTATAGCCAGCCTGGTGGAAATGGGGATCTTGAGACAATGTAGCAGTTGTCTCATGTTTACCAACACACACCTTATTTTTAAGCAGATTGACACCGTATGTGAGAGGTGTAATTATACTATGTCTTTGTCGGCAAATCTATTGCATATAGGCACTGTTATCTCCAAACAGGCTGCCAGTAAGACACATACAATATGCCTACTATGGCTCAGACACATAAACTCACATATACTGAGGCTCTTAAATGCAATCTAACAAAACCTCAAAGACCTCCCATACACTGCCCTCAGCAACCTTCCAAACACTCTACAAAGACAACACTTCCCAGGACACATACAATCACATTTTACAACGTCTCAACTTTAAAGCCCTTAAGGCAAACTGCTACACAACCAAATATATTGCTGATTGTAGACTCTGTTGTGAGACATACTGATGTTCCCCTCATCGGGATGAGCAAGGAGACAGTTATGGTCAGTTGCCTATCAGGAGCAAGCGTCCACTAGATCACACATCCACTCAGGACATTGAACCACAACTACTAGTATGACTCTGTAATAGTCTATGTGAATGTTAATGACAAGAGACATACCGCCATGGACTACATGAAGGTAGACATGATGGAGTTTTCAGATTATGTGTCCCTGGCAGGTATGAACCTAGCATTAATCATCATTCTGCTTTCTCTAAGGGTGATACCAGAATATAAACAGGAGATGACTGATTTAACAACTGGCTTAGTTATGTGTATCATTCTAAGGGGGTCCAGTATTTGCCAGATTGGGAGGACATAATCAATAGACCATGCTGCTTTAACAAGGATGGTCTGCGCCTGTCCCCACTAGACTTTTGATTATTGGCCAAAATATTATCCACCCCTATAGTGCCTTTTTTAAGCAATGCCAATCTGATAAAACTTCAAATATAGTACATTTTATACAAGATAAATTAAAGGTGTTACTGCTTAATGCTAGGAATTTCAGTAAGAATCTCCACTCCCTGGAAGCACAAGACTGTTGACATCTGTGCAGTTACTGATACATGGTTTAAAGTCATGAAAGACACCCAAACAGTACAAGGCTATAATGCCTTGCACACATTTAGACCAGCTACCACACAAGAAGGGACAAGAGGTGGAGATGTATCACTCTACATAAAAAGTAAGCACAATTCAAGATTGCCCAAACAATATGACATACTTGAGCTACTCCATGTCCAACTAACCTTAGGTTAAGTCCAATACCATATCCATGCTAGTTATAGGTCCCTGTCTATGACCCAGGGTACCCATAAAGCATATTTGAATATACTAGAGGCACTCACAATTCAGCCCAACACCATATTCATGGGTGATTTCAACTATTCCACCATAAACTAGGCTACCTACACAACTCTCTAGTCATAGGTGACTCTACAATCAGGCACACTGATGTTCCACTCACCAGGCTAAACAAGGAGAAAGTTACTGTCAGCTGCCTGTTGGGTGCTAGTATCCACCACATAATGCATGCACTCAGGTCACTCCACAACAAGTACAAATATGACTCTGTCATTGTCCATGTTGGTGTGAATGACCTGAGAAGTACCTCCCTGGACTACAATGAAAAGACACATGGAGGAGCTCTCCGATCTTGTAGCCCAGTATGACCCTAGCCCTGAGTAGCATCCTGCCATCACCCAGAATGATACCACAGTACAAGGACAAAAATGATTGACTTCAACAATTGGCTTCTGGTGTCATTCTAAGGGGATCCAGTATCTGTCTGCCTGGGATGACATGATCGACAGACCACAATGCTTTGCCAAAGATGGCCTGCACCTGTCACCCTTGGGATTCCGGATACTGGCTAAGGCTCTTGTCACCCCTATAGTGCCTTTTTTAGGCAAGGTTCAAATGACAAATTCACCACCGTAACAGGTACAAGCAAGCAAAATCTGAGGGTAATGCTACTCAATGCTAGAAGTCTTCTTCTTTCGGCTTTTCCTGGTTAGGGGTCACCACAGCGGATCACCTGTCCGCTTATGATTGGCAGTGGAGTTTTTACAGTGTCAAGTTGCCAGCCCGGCACCCAACCTTCCACAGAAGGCACACCCATGCACGCCCTCACACCTAGGGCCAATTTAGAGTGTACAATCCACCTACAGCATGTCTTTTCGATGTGGGAGGAAACCTGAGCACCTGGAGGAAATCCACGTGACCACAGGGAGGACATGCAGACTCCGCACAGAAGACACCCCAGCCGAGGATCGAACCAGAGAACCTCTTTCTGTGAGGCGACAATGCTATCCACTGCACCACCGCGGCCACCCATCTCAATGCTAGAAGTCTAAACCTCGAAACGCATTCACTCGATGCACTCCTTAAAATGGAGAATATCGACATCTGTGCAGTGACAGAAACCAGGTTCAAGGCTCCAGAGAGCACCCCTGCATTACCAGGCTATAATTCATACAACACCTTTCGTCCACCTAACCTGGACTGAAACACTAAAGGTGGAGGTGTGTCCATATTCATTAAGGATATCCACACCTCCAGCTAGATGCTCAGCATAATGCATCCGAGATTATCCAAGTGCAACTAACTCTGGGCAAGACCGCAATCCAAATTGTAACTTGCTACAGATCCCCCACCATGCCCTAGGATTCCCACTCCTCATTTCTTGATACACTGGAAAATATTAGGGTACAACCCAACACCCTAATAATGGACAATTTCAACTACCCCACCATTAACTGGGAAAACTACTCATGTATCATCTCTTTTGCTCAACGTTTTCTGAAATTCATAAATACCAATGCCTTGGATCAACTTATCCACACCTCCACCAGGGGCAGCAATATCCTAGACCTGGTCATTACTAATATGGGTGACCGGTGTTCCACACCAGAGGTCAATTCCTTGTTGGTCAGATCTGACCACAGGCTAATCACCCTAGACATCCACATCCCGCCCCCACCTCCCATTAGGGAAACCACTGTAAAAAATTTCTCCAAAGCCAATTTCACACTTCTTAAGACAGAAGTGGCCAACTTCACGACACCCATGCAGACAGACAGTAGAGGTGCGACTGCTGAATCCTACACAAATGTACTTTCTAAGCACTTACACGAGTGCATGGATCATGCTATTCCTAACAGAACCAAGATGCTATCCTCCAAAAAAAGAAAGCCAATCTGGTGGTCCCCTGCCATAAACAAACTCTACAACAGAAGATAGAAACTGTTGCAAAAAAACAGTAAAATCCCATGATTGGAGGAACTCCCTGGTCAGCCTCAATATAAGGCTGAGATCCCCTATAAAATCTTCCAAAGCTAGTTACGAAAACAAAATCGCCACTGATTCTAAAGACAGCCACAAAGCATGCTATAGCTATGTCAAGAATCTCAATGGCGGTGGCATGGCCAAGATGCACTCAGAGTAACAGCACTTCTCTTCAGCTCTGTCTATTCCAGTTTTCTCTGACAGGATTTTTAAAATATATCTATCAGAAATGTGGATATTTTTTTTTATAAAAGGATACTTTATACCCTATACAAGGATAGTATAAAAAAAATCTTTTTGATTATTTAATTTTTTTCAGTCAAAAAACATCAGATGAATTACTCCAGTCAACAAGATGAGCTTCAACAAATCTTCTCACCAGGATACAACTTTCAAAAAGGAATTACAATCTTTGTTACTTAACATTCAAGAACTAACTAGTAAAATAGATAAAATGGACCTGAAAAACAACAGAAAGAACAGATTTCAGGTATGGAAACAGCCCTTATGATATGGATTCTAGGCTCCAGAAAGGTGGGCATAATATTGAATTCCTTTTAAAGCAAAATAATCACCTTTTGTCTAAAATAGATCTAGAAAACAGGTCACGTTGTAATAATATCAGAATCTTTGACTTGCCAGAAAAAATAGAAGGAGATAGTATGGAAAAGTTCTTGTCTACATGGATACCTGAAATACTAGAATTACCTGAGGCTCTTTCATATGGTATTGAAAGAGCACACAGATCTTTGGTTTCATCGAAAAATAAAAAAAGTAATTCTGCAAGATCTGTGATTGTAAAATTCCTCTCCTCACATGATAAGGAAATTGTCTTGAACACAGCATGGGAAAATCTCCAATTAAAATAAAAGATAATTTAGTTTGTTTTGATAATGACTATTCTCCTGTGGTAATTGCAAAAAGAAAAGTTTTCCTACCTTTGATAAGAGAACTTAAAAAAAAATCAAATAAAATCTCACCTGTTGTTTCCTGCAAGGTTTAAAATATTTTACCAGGATACATCTAAATTATTTGAAGATCTGGACAATGCTCTTATTTTTGTTAAATCTAACAAACATTTGGACAAAATAGAAGAAATGGATTGGGCCAATGCTAACCTGAAGAGATTAGCTGAAAATGAAACTTGGAAAACCCATGAGCACAAGACGAAGCTAAGAAAATAAAAACAACTGCTCTTATATGCTTCTATTCACAATGGAAATCCAGTTTGTTTGTTCTAAACATACTAATGACCCATAAGGTCGAGGAAATTGATAACCGGAACAACAGGTAAGATTTTACCACTGTTTATTATACTTTCTAATGATAGTCTTTACTGTTTTATTTTGATGCTTATTATGCAAATATTTAGTTCTTTCTTATTTTTGACAGGTATGGGTTACTGTTTAAATTGAGTTATTACTGTAGCCTATTTGTTGCCATTTGTATTGAAGTACAGTTATATCTATAGGTTGCTACCTTGTTTGGATAAATATCTTCTTTAATAGCATGTCTCAATGATTTGGTGCTTACATTTAGTTTAGTATTGTATTGATAGAGATAGTTTATATTGTCTTCAGAAGTTTCTATAGACATGACTTTAGTGTATATGTAAAGTTATTTTTGCATATGTTTTCTCTTATTGGCATCTGGAGCTATTTTTAACATAAATTTTGTTGTTGGTAGTGTCTGGAGCTAATATAAAACATGATATGTGGATAAAGATGATGTCCAGACTGAATTTGAGTTATGGGTTTACTGTTGGTAATGTCCGGGAATATGGTGGGCTCAAAAGTTGCTGTTGGAAATATACAGAGTTGTTTGGTCATATGGGGTTGATGCTGCTGCTGTTGTTTCTCTCTCCTTTTTGAATGTTTGCTTTTTCTTTTTATATTTAATTCTTGCTGATATGTGTCTTTTGCTGGTGTGTTGTGGTGTTGCTCTGTTTCGCTATGGTTGAAATTGGAGTGTTTTGTGTTTCACAGTGTTGGCCTCTGGTTAGAGAGGCGGTTTGGAATGGTTTGTGAGCTGCACAGTGGCTTCTGTGATTGCTGTACACTCATAAACCATTGTTTCACCACGTGAGAATGACTTCAGTGGTACGAGTTGCTTTAAAGTTAAAGTGTCTCCTACTCATTTTTTCCCACTGAAAATTTGAAAGTCTACAGTTATTCAGCTTCAGCTCGAGACCTACTTCACAATCGGTCTCTTAATATGGACATTCTCCCTTGAGTTACATCTAGATTGTTGCCATGGAAACCATAAATCCCTATACTGGAAATAAAGTGTCAGAGGCTTCAGAACACTCTAACGATTTAAAGGGAATTAAAAAGAGAAAAAAAGCAATGGAGATTAGACATTGTTTCTATTAATGGGTGATATATTTACTTATATGCAAATAAATTGTGTTTAATAATTATAACCTGTAATTAATTTATTGGTTACTTGTGTATTATCTTACCCCGTTTGGAAGGACCTGCATAAGCGGCTTGCTTTTTGGCTTTTCTACAGTAGAGAGCTATCATCAGCCTGTTTTAGATATTGGTATTAGTTATTGAAGTCAGTAATTCTTAAAAAAATTGATGTGCATAGGGTTGTGTTTGTTTAATATTTGGGCAGAATAAGTGTTGCTTTTCCGTTGGACCCCTACTGATTCGTGTTCGTCTGCTTTTTGCAACTTGTGCATAATATGACTTTACTTCTCAACTCAAAAAAATAGGATTAAGGTTCAGAGCTAAAATGTGACACAAAACTATAAATAACTTGGCTATACATATATCGAAACCACTCTGCTTTGGGTACAGCTGTGGATTCCAAAATTGGAGGAGAGTTATTTACATATTTATATGTAACCAAAGAAGTGGGAACACAGGAGAGTGTAAGGCAATTTAAATGCATTAGAATTTTGTAAACTCTATAGCTCTAAAGGAGTTTACTTTATAATATTGGGGAGAGTAGCACTGCTGTGTCACATATTTATATAAAAAAAAAAAAAAAAAAATAGAATGCTTAAATTGGAAAGGGTGGGTTGGTGGCAGGGGTCTGGCCAGGGTTTTCGGAGTTGTTCTCCCTTTTTCAGAATGCTGCCGATCACCGTAGGTGACTCAGCCATGCCTGTTTTTTCGCGATCCATGTGGTGTGTGTGGAGGTGGAGGTGCAGCACAGATGTATGGAGGGTATATATTGAAAGGTGTTTGGACGCATTTCTTGCATGGGTGTTTGAGGACATTTGTAGCGCTTTGTATGTGTGGGCCATGGCTCTATAGAATAACTGTATATGGGGAAAGTACTTTGATTCATGGACTGTGTGATAGCCTTAAATGTGATGGAGGTGAGTCTGGACAGTGCACTGACTTTTTTGCTCCTTTTCTGATCAATGGAGGGGCTGTGGAGTCCATGTGCAGGAGGTCTTTTTGTACTGGCACAGTTCTGTTTTGAGGAATGTGCTCCCCTGCTTCCCAGGTTGGTGTTTTTCATCCTAATGGACTTTATTGTTGAAGAATAATGGTGAGTGTCTCAGCGGCTCTACAGTTTAATGGATTGCCACATCCTGTTCTCCTTTATGCAGCATTCTAAATTGCTTACCCGCGGTATGTCTCCAATCATTTCAATGGGGTTGCATGGGTTTCTTGACTGACTCACAGGAAAGACAAGATAATAGTATGCTTCAAACTGTTTGCGGTGCTTTTCAGCTGGAAAAGTCCAGATACTTTTTTCAGTTTTTGTGCTGCCTCTTAGTTTTGCCTGCCTGCCATCTGGTAGACATTTCATTGCTTACACAGACAGAGCTGCTGAGTGGTGGGGGGTTTAATGGAGGGATACAGAAAAGGTATAGTATCATTCAGACTTCTTTACATAGGTTGGTGATAGTTGTTACTTTGAAAATGTCACAAATAATGTTACAGTCTGATCATCTAAAAAATATAATATGTGCAGAAATTCTCATGGTCACAGAAAAATATCAGATCTGAAGTAGGGGATTCATTTGTCTGCAACCTGTGGGTTATGGATCCGATATCGGATCCGAACCGGCATGGTTTATCCAGCTATGGATCCGAGCTCCTAGCTCCTCCCCTCACCCATAATGCCCTGCTCTCCCTACATGACCTCAGATCTAGTTTGCCGCGCTGGTAACCAGTTGGATTGTCTTGAGCTCTTCAGCTAAGTGTTTATAGAACTTAAAAGAGTTTCAGATTACTTTTCTTTAGTTAAATCTGTGTGATTGTGTTAGGTTTCCTATAGTTTTTTGATAGTTTTGGGTCTTAATTTTACCTCAAATTTTATCTTTAATTCCCTCCCCTCGCTGGTTCGGAGTTTTTGTGTATTGTATTGGGGCCTTGTGTGCGTGCTAGTTTAGCACTAATTACTTGTTTTTTCTTTGTAAAAAAAAAAAAAAAACTTTAGTTATGTCAGAAGCCCCAAAGGCAATTTTTTCGAAGTGCTCCGAGTGTGGCCATAAGCTTTCCCCTGCTGATGGCCACACTCAGTGCGTTCGATGCCTTGGGGTTGAACACCTCACTTCTGGATGTTCCATTTGTGCAGGGTTCAACCCCAGGGCATTGAAGGAACGGAGGTCGAACCTGGTCCTGGCGGGACTTCTGCCCCCGGACTCGGCTTCGGCCTCCGCTGCCGTGGTGGGTACTGTTGCTTCAGTCCCCTCCTTGCTTGCTCCCCTTCCTCCACCTGGGACTCAACCTCCCGCTGCTGGGTTGGAGGAGAGGGAGGCCAGAAAAAAGGACCGGAGAGAGAAGCACCACAAGCGGCAGGCCGAGACCTCCATTTCGGCCCCGCCAGCTAAGCGGGCTTCTCCTCCGGCCTCTTTGGCTGCTGGCTCTCCCCCCCCCTCGGCTCCGGTACCCGTGCTTTTCACCGGGGCCTGAGGAGGAGGAGACCCGATCTCCGTCATGGCTATCGAGGTGGCACTCAAGGCCTACCTCGGTAGCCTCTTTGAGGTCGACATATAGCCTTTCCGACGCTGATCTGGACCGGATGATGAGAAGGTTCATCCAGGCCCAGATGCAGATGGGAGTGCTCCTGCCTCCCCCCCCCCTCTGGGGGGGAGCTCGACCCCATTTTTCAAGCCCATAGCTCCTTCTCCGACCCGCTACCCGGGTTCGGAGCGTTCTGAGCTGGGCAGCTTCGGAGCCGGGGGTGGGTCGGCGCCGACAGTACTAGGTACTTCAGATCCGACCCTGCCCTCGAGTATTTTGGATCCGACCTCTCGGAGACTGGCTCTGAGCTTCGGATCCGGGGGACTCAGTGTGCCTTCGGCGCCGTCTATGTCGGAGCACACTGGTCCCTTGGATCCGAGTGTCTCGGCGCCGGTTCCGATCCACTCTTCGGATCCAAGGGGGAGCCGACTTTCGGATCCTTTGGTTGAGGCTGGCTCTCCTTCGGCTTTTGATGTAGTGGAGAGGGCTCTGTTGAGGGCTTCCGGACCCCCGGCACTTGCTTCTGCTCCGTCCCACACTCCATCTGCCCTGGGTCAGGCTTCCGCCATCCGGCCACTGGGACAGCCCACTTCAATGCCCCAAGCTGTTCCAATGGAACAAGACACTGCTTGTGAGGGCTCCTCGGACAGCCCCCCCGAGGAAGCACCTCACAAGCACACGTGTAAAAGGAGGCACATAGACTCCCCCGAGTCTTTAACTGAAGACACGGATTTGGAGGAAGGGGAAGGCTCCCCAAGATCACCCCCTGAGGATGTCTCCTTTGGAGACATCATGGAAATGCTTCGCATAAGGGGTGGGTGGTCTGCCCCTAAGTCTTCCTCGGACGAGTCCGTGTTCTTGGAGGCATTCGAAGCGGGCCCGTCTACCTCTTGGGTGTCCCCTCCTGCCGACCCCCTGGTGGACCTTGTTACCACCAGGGCGTGGAAGGAACCGGACACCGTGGAGCCAATCCCCAAAAGGCCAGACAGAATCCTTAGCCCCCCTGCAGACCGTGCCCACTGGAGTAAGGGTCCTCCAGTAGATGCCATGTTGACGGCAGCAGCCACCAAGAGGGAACTCACCCAGGAGAGTCCCTCAGTCCATCCTCCGAGCAAGGAGTCTCGGATGATGGACCGCTTGGGGAAGCGAATGTTTAGTTCAGCGACCTTCTCGGTGAGGGCGCTCAACTATCTGGCACATGTTATCAGGATGCAGCGCGATCTTATTAAAGAATATGCTGCATCCCCCCCAGAGTCCATGTCGGGGGAGGACAAACTTTTGCACTCCACCCGTATGGCCACTCTTCGGTCCGTGACGAATACCTCTATGCGGTTGCTGTCCCATGCTACAGAGGGAGCCGCTAGAGCTGCAGGAGTAGGCCTAGTCACTAGACGCCAGGCCTGGCTCCGCCATTGCGATTTCACGGAGCCCTTCAAGGCGTCTTTTGCGAACGCCCCCTTCAATGGTTCTGCCCTTTTTGGCAAGACGGTTCGCGACACCTTGACCCAGAGCGAGAAGGACAGGAAGCCGCTGTCTGCCGTTGGAATCCGCTTCTCTGTGCCCCAGAGGTCCTACTCTAGGAACCAAAAGGGCCAGAAGAAGATGTGGTTCCGGAAGTTGCAGCAATCCCAACCCGCTCCGGACAACCAGTCCTTCCGTGGCAGAGGAGGACAGGGAGGACACCGCCCTAGGGGCAGAGGGGCTCCCAGGAATCTCGGGTCCAGAGAACCTTTCTCTGAACAGCCCGCGCAGCAGCCCTGAGGGGTTGCCCGACTGCTCCACTCTGGAGGCAGTCGGGGGACGTTTTTTGGAGCACCTAGCGGCATGGGAGTCCATAACATCAGACCGCTGGGTCTTCCGCATTATATCCAGAGGATACAAGATCCCCTTTCATCACGTCCCAAAGCTAAAATCCCTCCCCGACGTTCCACCCGGTCAGTGGGAGGCCGCTTCAGCAGAAATTGGCCATCTGCTGAGGAAAAGAGCCATCCAGCCCATCCCCCCAGACCAGATCGGATCAGGGTTCTACTCCAGGTTCTTTTTAGTGCCAAAAAAGACAGGGGACCTAAGACCAATTTTAGACCTGTCCCTATTAAACCTGGCAGTTCCCAAGGAGAAGTTCCGGATGGTCACTTTGCAATCCATCCTCCCCCTCCTGGGAGAGAATCACTGGATGTGCTCTATAGACCTCAAGGATGCGTACTGCCACATACTGATGGACAGACGTTCCAGGAGGTTTCTTCGCTTTCGGCTGGGAACCAGTCACTACCAGTTCAGGGTCCTTCCCTTTGGTCTCACCACAGCCCCCAGGGTGTTCACCAAAGTATTAGCAGTGGTTGCAGCCCACCTGAGGCTTCAGGGGGTGCAGATCTTTCCGTACCTGGACGACTGGCTTCTCACCGCCCCAACAAGGCATCTACTATCCTTGGCGCGAGACTCCTTTCTTCATCTAGCTCCTGCCTCGGCATCACGATAAATGTAGCAAAATCCAACCTGGCCCCTACTCAGTTGATAGAATTTATAGGTGCCAGGTTAGACACGAGGGAGTTAAGAGCCTTTCTCACAGCCGACAGAGTTCTGAATCTGCGACTCCAGGTGCGGGCCATCCTCCACTCCAGCTCTGTTCCGGCGGAATTGGTCCTGAGGGCTCTAGGGTCCATGGTGGCAGCGATATCTCTTCTTCCACTCACCAGGTTCAACATGCGGGTCCTTCAGTGGACACTTCAAGTTCAGTGGTCTTACCTTGCTCTCCCTCTGCATCATCCCATTGCGATCAGCAAGGCTTGCAAGCGGTCTCTGTTGTGGTGGCTCCTTTCTCAGGATCTCCACGGAGGCCGCCCTTTTTGTGCTTCTCCCCCTCTCGCCACGGTGACCACGGACGCCTCCCGCCTCGGGTGGGGGGGCATTTTGCAGGCCGGATGGTCCAAGGCACGTGGAACGATTCAGAGACCTCCCTGCATATTAATGTTCTAGAGATGAGAGCAGTGCTCTTGGCGTTGTGAGCACTTCAGGCCTTTCTTCCCCTGGGAACAATTGCGATTCAGTCAGACAACATGTCGGTGGTCTGGTACATCAACAAACAGGGGGGAACCAGGTCTTATCCTTTATGTCGAGAAGCCATGAGAGTGTGGGAATGGGCGATCTCCACCAACTGCTTTCTCATCGTAACGCATATTCCGGGTCGGTCCAACATCCTTGCGGACAAGCTCAGTCGCACCATTCTCTCCCCGTACGAGTGGTCTCTCAATGCTCAAGTAGCGAAACGTATCTTCGCACAGTGGGGAACTCCTTGCTGCGATCTCTTTGCGTCTCCCTTAAACACCAAGTGCGACAGTTTTTTCGCTCTAATCCCTCCTCCAGAGGATTCCCCGAGAGATGCTGTGGTGCATGCTTGACCTCCCGGTCTTCTTTATGCTTACCCCCCTTTGCCTCTGATGCTCCAGGTTCTTCAGAAAGCCTCTCGGTTGGGGTGCAGAATGATCCTCATTGCCCCATTCTTTCCTCGACAGATCTGGTTCCCTTACCTAAGGTCTCACTCGGTGAATCCACCTTGGATTCTAGATCCCATTCCGGATCTGATATCACACCCATCGAACCTACCAACTCCAAATCTGGACAACCTGAAGCTAACTGCTTGACTGCTCCTGTTCCACTCCTAATTAGTACTCCCAGTATCTCGTCCCCCGTTAAGGCCATCCTGGTAGCGGCTCATAAACCCTCTACCAGAAAAGTTTACCGCAGTAAATGGAAACCATTCTCCATTTGGGAGGAGCGGCAGGGTCTAGATCCCTTCACGGTTCCCCTTCCTCTGGTGCTAGACTTCCTTACCACTCTTTTTAATGATGGTGCCAGTAGTTCCATGGTCAAAGTGCAGCTTGCGGCCATTTATCACTATCACACTATCATGTTGGTCATGACTCTGGACTGCTTATGTCCGCCAAATTATATAAAATCTTCCTAAAAGGCACCTTTCTCCTTAGACCCCCTGTCAAGCAAGCGGTTCCACCATGGGATCTTTCCTTGGTTCTTCAGGCACTGACCGCTCCCCCCTTCGAGCCTGCGGCCACAGTAGATCTTAAATTCTTATCCCTCAAGACTGCTTTTTTAGTAGCCATTACTTCGGCCAAAAGAGTTTCGGAACTTCAAGCCTTATCCATGAAGCCGCCCTACTTGGTCTTCCATCCGGACCGCGTTTACCTCAGGACCAATCCCTCCTTTCTTCCTAAGGTAGCTTCGGAAGCAAACATTAATCAATCCATCAACCTCCCTGTTTTCTTTCCTAAATATCAGAACAAGGGTGAATACAAGCTGCATTCCTTGGATGTTCACAGGCAGCTTCGTTTTTATCTTAACAGGACAGCTGGTCATAGGCAATCTGACCTATTGTTCATTTCCTTTGCCAAATTCAATCTGGGTAAGCCAATTTCCAAAGTCTTCTTTTCACGCTGGATTTCGCAGTGTATTCTTTTAGCTTACCAAGCTTCTGGGAGGCCCGCACCGGAGGGAGTCCATGCCCATTCGACCCGGTCAGTTTCTACCTCAGCGGCCTTTAAAGCTAGGATTCCTCTGGATGACATTTGTTCAGCAGCCACCTGGGCGTCATCTCATACCTTTATTTCTCATTACAAGCTGGATATCACATCTAGAGGTAGAGCATCCTTTGGCTCCGCGGTGCTCCGGAATATCCTTCCATGACAGCCACACAAGATTCAGGTAGCTGGGGACTCTGTCCCACAGGTTGCAGACAAATGAATCTCCTACTTCAGATTTAGAAGTTATGTACTTACCATAACGTTCCATCTGAGTAGGTGGATTCATTTGTCTGCAACCATCCCGCCCTCCTATCCCCCTGGCCTTGTTAGTTTCCTGCATAGATTGTGTTACCCCTTTCTAGGGTATTTTGATACAGGGCAAACTCGATCTGAGGTCATGTAGGGAGAGCAGGGCATTGTGGGTGAGGGGAGGAGCTAGGAGCTCGGATCCATAGCTGGATAAACCATGCCGGTTCGGATCTGATATCGGATCCATAACCCACAGGTTGCAGACAAATGAATCCACCTACTCAGATGGAATGTTATGGTAAGTACATAACTTCTAATTTAATGACACACTCTTGCCTAGATAGTATCAGTATTTTTTGTTGACAAATGAATGGATTTGAAATGAGATGCTTCTGAAGTAGGAATTGTGGGTGCGATGATATGTAAGTACCATTTATTGTGACTGGTTTGTATACATATTTAATTGTCTGTTTATTTTAATAAGCAGCAAAATAATACTTTCTCACAGCAACTTAATAGGTTTGATAACATTACTAGGGTTTGGATAAGCATAGTTAAATAGAATGATGATTACTAAAATAAATAAAGAAAAGAATAAGCACATTGAATTGGTAGTTTGAAATGGTATAAGCAACACTGTCAATAAAATATTTATGTTATAGATGAAAACTAATTTATTCCTTATATTTTGAGCAATCAATTAGAAAAAAAAATTATTAACACCTCACTTATTTTTATATGATCTTTATTAATACATAAACACAATTCAAGTAAATAAATTTGTTTATTACAAATGAGAATAATCTATACCTTCACTAGTAGATCCTTAATTATAACTTCTTCTTTTATTTCTTTAGAATATCATATTAAGAAAATATGAGTTTTAGAATATTACTTTACTTGTTTTTATGATTTAGTTATTTATAATGTATCAATTCCTTACTTATATATGAAAAGATGTTATTTATAAATTGCTTTACTATTTTTATTTGCACTCATATCAACTATATGTTATGGTTATTTGTCTTCAATATCTTGATTCATAGTGAGACTAATAGAACTTAAATTCACTTCTAGGATAGTTGAGGTCATTTTTTCATGGATAAATAGTAACTACATAATAGAATAATGAAGACTGACATATGTATAAAATCTTTTTGAAGTCAGAAGTTTTCTTCACTTAAAGGTTATTGAAACAGGAGGATTCATTTATGTTAATAGGAATTAATTAATACTACTATACTACAAAGTGATTATTTTTAAATACTGTATCATATTTGCCTTTTGCATAATGTTTTTGTTATTAATTTAAAATTATTAGATATTTTGATTTTCTATAGAAGCTAAGACTGATTTACCATGATCGTGAAATTTTATTTTAGACAGATGCTGATCAGAGGTTTTTACTTGACGAGGGGTTAATCTGAGTGATTTTATGTCACTTGGATTAGGAGTATTATACTCCAGGAAGGGTATGGGGGGTTTTGATGTTACTAGTTTATATTATAAAAGTTTGTTACAGTTTTTTTGACATTCTTCACAACACAAAGTAATGCTATTGTAATACACTCATATTTTTCATATCTGTTACTATATAATCAATCTAAACTTTTTCTTCGTATTCCTTTAATATTTAACTATTTGATATGTTTTTGGTCAAAATACACTCTTTTCACAAATTTTACTTCTTATGACTTCATTAAAGAGTATTTATATTAATGTTAATGGATTAAATAACTCAAATAAGAGGAGAAGTTTATTCAAATATCTTAAATTACTCAAAAATCCCAATTAATTTTCTTACAAGAAACTCATTTGAAATCAGAAGATATGTTTAGACTAGATATTAAATCTTATTCAACATTAATTAGTTCAGAACATCTTCAGAAGAAAAGAGGGGTAGCAATTCTGTGAAATAATACTTTACCTTGCCCAAAGATTATCAATATATATAAAGATAATAAAGGAGTGTTTTGTCTTGTCACAGTTGAATTTAATAAGAAAATTTATACTTTAGTGAATTTATATTGGCTACCAGGAATAGGAATCAATACAGTAAAACAACATCTGGATCTCATAGTACAACATTCCAAGGGTCCTTAATAATGGCGGGGGATTTTAATTGCATTTTGGATAATAAAGAATCAACATCTATAAATAAAAGAAGGATTACAGCTTCAGCCAAATCATTAAAAGATTTTCTAGAATCATGTCTTCTGAAAGATATTCATTCATTTGCAGATTCTGATTCTTTAAACTATACTTTTTTTCTCTCGTAGACATAACACCTATTCAAAAATAGACAGAGTCTTATTTTCTAATGACTTATTAGGCTCTCTGGTCAACACCAACGTTATTTCTTGCCCAATATCAGACCGTAATTCAATGATATTTGAAATTTCAGTTAATTCAAATTACAATACACCGATAAGAAGAATACCTGCTTATATCACATTTTGAAGAATTCTTAACTTTGGAGACACAACATTTTATAGAACTAAATAATAATAATAATAGCACCTCAGAAATGTTTGTGTGGGATGCCCTAAAAGCTTTTTTATATGGGAGAATTATTAACTGGTATCATATAAAAAGGAAAAGTTGGGATAAACAGTTTTTAGAGATTCAACTTAAATTAGATTCATTGAAACATAACCAAGAGTCAGATCTAAATAATAAAGATAAGAAAAATGAAATAAATTATTTGAATAATAAATATATTGAAATCTTAAACCATAAAAACATGATTCTATTACAGAAATATATATTTTTTAAATTTTCCACAAATCCCAAATCATTAAATTTATTAGCTAACAAAACCAAAAGATTAAATAAAATGAATCATATAAATGAAAGTTTTCCCCTAGAAAGAAAAAGATGGTTTCAGACATACAAAACATTCTAGCTGAATTCAGAGAATTTTTTTATTAATATTAATCAACAATCAAAAATAATAGATTCTAATCAAGAAATTAAAAAATGTATTGATAGATTTACTAAAAAAAGACTAACAAATGAACAAGCTAATTCATTAATTAAACCTATTTCCTTTAAAGACATTCAAACCCAGATTAAAAAATTAAAATTAAATAAAGCCTCAGGAAATGATGGAATCATCCCAGAAATATATAACATTTTACCAACTGATGCTATAAAATTACTTCATAAAGTATATAATTTATCCCAAAATAATAAGTTAATTCCCCCTGCTTGGAAGTATACGTTTATCTCTCCTATTCTTAAACCTAACAAAGATCCAGTTATGTGTTCATCCTATAGACCTATTTCTTTGCTAAATATTGATTATAAAATGCTTATGTCAATATTTGCAGAAAGATTATAAAAATTTGTACCAATCTTAGTTGAAGATGACCAAACAGGATTCATAATTAATAGAAATACTTTTGATAACATTAAAAGAACATTAACCCTAATAGAATTAGTCAAATATTTAAATAATAATCTAACAATAATTAGTTTATTCTGTTAATTGGAACTATTTATTTATATTATTGGAAGAATTAAACTTTTCAAAGAGCTTTATAAATGTAATCATACAATTATATCAGGATAGCCAATCATATATTAAAATAGGTACTAATATTTCCCCAAAAATCCTTATTATTAAAGGAACAAAGCAGGGTTGCCCCTTATCTCCCTTATTATTTAACCTTATTATGGAACCATGGGCCAGTTTGATAAAACATAATGAAAATATTCAAGGATTTAAATTAAATTCCAATAAATCTTCCAACATACAAATGTTCACAGAGGACATTCTTATTACCCTTAGTGATAATGATTCATCTATTCATGCTCTCTTTAGTAATATTGAACTTTTTCAAAAGAAATCTGGTTTATTATTCAACAATGATAAAAATCAAATCTTATTAAGTGGTCATAAAAAATTTGAAATACAAGTTGCTTATAGTAAATATCTGGCAAAATCTGATGAACTACTTTATTTAGGTATTATAATTACAAAAACATAAAAGATATCATTAAAATAAACTATAATAAGAGTTTATTGGCAACAGAAAATCTTATTAAAAATGGAATAAAATTCATTTCTCCATGGATGAAAAACGTTTAATAGTAAAGATGATTTTATTACCTAAAATTTTATATATTATACAATCTATTTAATTATCTCCTCCTAATCAGATTGTCAAAAAATGTAATTCCTTGATACACAATTTTTTATGGTCTCTGATTAAACCCACGATAGCTTTATCTAATCATATGAAAAACTGGGAAAAGGGTGGTATAGCAATGCCTAATTTGAAAATTTACTCTGGTTCCTCAATGGCCAAAATTATTTACCAACGTATAGATAATACTTATATGGCAAACTAGAAAAATACCCTAGAAATCTTAATTAGTAATTCTATAAATAACAATAAACTTCAGACGTTAACTATACTAAATAACTCCTTTATTTGGGTTCTAAAAGAATATTTCTTTTCTTACTCCTCTCAAAAATGTAACTCCAATTATATAATTCTTCTTCTGAAATCCTTTAGAAATTATATTTATAAATTCAATATTTAGAAAGAGTGGATATATATTCTTTTTCCTATAGCTTTCACACAAGGTGTCATCTTTTCATCTGATTATAATAAAATGCTTTCTTTTCAACAGAAAAAACTAATATTTTGGCTTCAATTGATGACTAAGAATGATCTGAAAACTATAAACATATTAAAAATTCAATATGAATATGATTCTTTCTCTTGGTTGGATTTACAGGAAGCTAGGAAATATGTTCTAAACAAAATGGATTCTATGTCTTTAACAACAAAAAAATACAATACCTAAATTATTTCAATTTATGCTAATAACTTTACAACATGTATATCTAAAAATATTTTATCTCATTTATATAATGCAATCAAATTTGATTTAGATGACCCTTCAGAAAGTTAAATTTTACTTTTATTAATAATTATCCCTCTACTGACTCTGACAAAATAAATATCTTACAGTCAGCAAGTGTAACCACTTCATCACTTAATTGGAAATTTTTTACATGGAGGTATTTGCATAGGTCTTTTATTACCCCATTTTCTTTAAGTAAACTTAATAAAAATATACCAATTGTTGGAGATAATTTTTATCTTTCTAAATCACTAGTTATATTTAACACACCTGTTCCTAATTGTATCAGAGACTCTAACCATCCTCTAATTTGGTCGATTCTATCCATTGCCAGAAAAATCATTACAAGAAATTGGAAGTCTCATACTTCACCCTCAATAATTGAATTAAAACATTTACTTCTTGAAGTCTGTAACTTAGAAATTTTGACCAATACTGCAAGATCTTCTAAGAATACTAATTCATCTAATATGTGGAAAAAAGTATATGATTTATTGAAAAAGTAATTCAAATTCTTTTATAATCATCTTATTTTAATGCACCTGTTTATTAATATTTGATTCTTGTGGAGAATGTCATTGTATATCATTTTAAATCTTTGTTTAATTTTCTCATTTTTTGTCACTCATTTTGAAAAATGTACATATCTCTAGTTTGTGTTTATTTGACAATATTTATCTCTATAAAACTGTCTTTTTAAAAAAAAAAGAATCTCAATGGCAACACTCAGATCTGCTCTGAGTTACAGCACAATGGCACGAAATATACAAAACCAACTGATATTGCCAGCATCCTGGCCGATAGGTTCAGTGCTAACTTTACCCACCTCTCACCCCCTAAAGGACCCATCTCTATACTGGAAGAATGCAAAGTTCCTGTAATCATGGCTGCACAGGTAAAAAAACACCCTCTCCAAAGCCAAGAAAACAGCATCCATGAGACCTGACAACATCCCAGGCTGCATTCTACATGAACTACAGAATGAACTAGCACCCCACCTATGCACCATGTTCAATCATAGCCTCACCTCAGGCTTTGTGCCCACTGAATGGTGCTCAGCAATAGTTATCCCACTCCACAAAGGGGGAGCCACCACAGACCCCAGGAACTACAGCCCCATTAGCCTAACGAGCCTGGTCTGCAAGGCCATGGAACGTATCATCATGGAACTTATAAACAGACATTGGTAATCTCCAAACTCTGGATCCCACCAAGTTCAGGTTTGTAAAAGACAGATCATGTCTCCTAAACCTGATAGACTTCTTTGAAGCAGTCACCAAAGCCGTAGATGAGGGTAAGGTGGTTCACGCAGCCTATTTAGATCTCGCCAAGGCTTTTGACACCATCCCCCACTCTGGAAGTATAGATAAACTCACTAAACTAGGTATAAATCCCTATGTCACAAGATGGGTAGCCATCTGGCTCCCTGACAGAACCCACACTGTGAAAGTAGCAGACTCCAAATCCGACTTCAGACCAGTAACAATTGCAGTACCACAGGGTTCAGTCCTGGGCCCTCTCCTGTTTGGTATCTACTTTTCTGAAGTACAGGCTAATACAGAAGGTCTTTGGCTAATGAAGTTCACAGATGACTGCAAACTAGGAGCCATAATCAAAACTCATAATAACAATGTGGACATCCTACAAAAGGGCCTCACTGAGACAGATGCCTGGTGTCAAAGCCATGGCCTCAAGCTCAATGCCAAAAAGTGCATTGTCATTCCCTTTGGTAAAAACTCTGTACGCATGAGCTACCACATAGGTGGTAGTCTAATTAACACCGAAAGTGTGATGAGACCTTGGGACACAGGTGGACAGTAGTCTCTCCTTTGATAATCACATCACCACAGTAGTCAGGAAATCCTTCTATGTGGCACACCTCATCACAAAAGGTTTCTCATCCAGGAAAAAGGAGGTCATTGTTCCCCTATACTCATCACTCATTAGACCCATTACAGAGTACAACGCCCCTTTTGGTATGTACTTAACAAGTCATCTACAACAACTGGAAAGGCTGCTGAAATACCTCATAAAGAGGATTACCGGCCTCAAACAGATGTCCTACGCAGACCATCTCAACTAAATCCAGCTTTACTCCATCACATATCGCCTACTCAGAGGCGATCTCTGCCTAACATACAAAGCTATGTCAAATGCAGAGCTGTTGGACATGCTCCACTTAAAGAAATCCCAATCTCTCTGAGCTACATGCTCTAGAGACCTAAACCTTGTCACCACAATAAATAGAACATGCTGGAGGGATAGATTCCTGTCCCAGAGACTTCCCATACTCTGGAACAAACTACCTATCTATATCAAGCAAAGCTCCTCATTAGCACTCTTCAAGAAAAAATCTTGATGATTGGATGGGAAATAAGAAATTCATCCCTGGGATCACCTCTGTGGCTCTTCTCGACAGGGGCGTAGGAAAATAATTTTCTTGGGAGGCAAAAGCCAGGGTACCTTTTTGGCTAGGCTTATATAGGCCCTAGGGCCAATAGCCTAGTCCCTACCTATGAACCACTAACTTGCAGGCACAAAGATTCCTGGATTTTGTCAATGCATACACCCTGGAACAGCTACTCTGAACATCTACTAGGGGTGCAAATATCCTGGATCTAGTGCTCACAAATATGAGGGAACACTGCACCTCCCCTTGTATAATGGTCTCACTGATCAGATCAAAGAGTGGTAACCCTTGAAATAAATACAAAGGCTGAACTCTCAGCAAAACCCAGAACTTTTAAGAACTTTTCCAAGGCTAAGTATCTCCTTTTAAGTGAATGCATACCTAAATTCCAAGCCCCACAAACGCAGAGAACACAGTGGTTCTGTGCAGACATGTTTATGGAAACATTGTACAATCATGTAAATAACTGCAAAGAAATAGCAGTACCATGCTGAAATAAACTTAGGACAACCTCCCAAAAACAAGCCCTCTTGGTGGACCCCTAGTATGAAAAGGTTGTACAACAAAAGAAAGAAATGTCTGTCCAAAATCGGAAGACCTATGCCCAAAAGACAAAAAACTCCCTCTTCAGTCTCAACAAGTAGTTCTGGGGACTAATCAAGTCCACCAAAGCCAACTTTGATGCAAAGGATAGCCATAAGGCATTTTCGGTTATCTACACAGCCTTAAAGGGAACACCCAACAGTATGCTGAACTAATAGTAAATAAAACTTTCTATACTGAACCAGGGGATATAACAAATTTGCAGGCTGATAAAAATTTCACCCCATCAACCCCAGTTTCCCCCCAGGAAATACCATCTACCATTTCTACACCAACTATTACTAAAATCACTAAAGAACATGTTCTCACTGCACTCTCCAGAGGTACAAACACTGCATCAATGGGTCCTAATAATATCCCAGGATGCAACCTAAATAGCTTAAACACGACCTGTCAGGACCACTAAAATCTCTGTTCAACCATAGCTACCAGATAATCTTCATCCTTAGGGAATGGAAGACTGCAACTGTCATCCCTCTACAAAACGATGCATCATCAACAGACCAAGGAACTACAGACCCATTAGTTTGACTAGTCATATGTGCAAGGCCATGGAAATAATTATTGGGGAACTAATAAACAAAGACATAAGAAATCTTCTAACACTGGACTCATCCCAGTTCAGTTTCATCAAGGGCAGTTCATGCCTACTAAACTTGGTGGACTTCTTTGAGAAGGTCACTAGAGCCATAGATGAGGATAAAATGGTACATACTGCCTACCTTGACCTGGCAAAGGCATTTGACACAATACCTCACTTGGGTATTATAGACAAACTCACAAATGTAGGCATAAATCACTAAGTCACCTGATGGATAGCCAAATGGCTCACAGGTAGGGCACATGAAGATAGGGTGGTGGAATCCACCTCCACTGAGAGGCCTGTTACTAGTGGTGGCCCACAGGGCTCAGTCCTGCTACCTCTCCTGTATCAAAATATACTTCCCTGAAGTCAAGGCAAATGTAGAAGGCCTTTGGCTAACCAGATTTGCTGATGACTACAAGCTGGGTGCAATTATTGAATTCCCCGGAGATGTATATATCCTCCAGGATGGTTTGACACAGATAAATAACTGGTGCCAGAACCGTAGCCTAAAACTCAGTGCAAAAAATGCATAATCATACCCTTTGGGAAAACAACCACCCTTGCAAATTACAACATTGATAATCCCAAAGAGCAGATTAATTGGTAAGGGACTTAGGAATTCAGATTGACAGTAACCTGAACTTTGATCACCAAATGTCAATGGTAGTGAAAAAAATTCTTCTATGTGGTGCAAGTTATAAGTAAGTGCATGGCATCCAGATCTAAAGAGATCATAGTCCCGCTATACTCCACTCTCATTAGACCACTAATCAAGTACAATGCACCCTTCGGCATGTACCTGACCAGGCATTTGCAACAGCTGAAGTGGCCACAGAAGTTCCTCACTAAAAGAATCCAGGGTGTAAATAATATGCCCTACGAAGACCACCTCATAACACTTACCCTGTAGACAGTTTCCTACAAACTACCCATTGGTAATGTATACCTAAATTACAAGGCATTCTCTGATACAGCCCTGATGGATCTGCTACCTATTTGCAAAACAAACTGCACTAAAATTACCCAATCTAAGAATCTAAACCTCATCAGTGTCATAAAACATGTTGGAGGGACAGGTATGTGTCTCAGAGATTACCCCATCTCTGGAACAGACTCCCCATCCATGTGAAACAGAGCTCTTCTTTAAGCCTATTCAAATGCAGCTTGGACCAATGGATGGGAAATTGCAAACTCACTCCTGATTTCTCATCTGTGACCCTTATGGACAGGACTAGTTTGTAGATACCCTAAGGCAAAGACATATATCAAAGCCATTCTAGCCCATGAGCATTGATAACTGAATAGCTAGGCTTAAAAAGGCTCTAGGGCCATTAGCCTAGTAACCTTCTATGATCCTATTTTCCTGTTCATGCAAATAGGAATCCACAGTATAATCTGTGAGACACACCTCTATGAATCACAGGCTACACTGTAGAATAGGGACAGGGATTTATGGGGCTACAACTGTGGACTGGACATTATAGCTTTCATCACCAAAATAATTACTTAACCATGCAGTGTAAATTTTACAATAAAATAAAAAAGATGAAATGGCACATTCCCAGGTTTTAGTACATTAAACACAGATGCCTGCCACAACCACACCTGGCCCACCTCCTCATATTGATGCAGCTTAGCTACACCAATGGGAATGGATGGAAATCCATACATGTTAATGAGTTGCCCAATACTGTCATTTTTTTGAATCACTTATGCTCATGTTCATCAAGCACCATTGGCACAGAGGGAAAGGACTGAGAGATTCAGGTTTAATTAGTGACACAGGTAGCTGTTCATAGGTGTGTACTAGGCTAATGGCCCTGGAGCCTTTACAATGCTAGCCCATAGGATTACCCTGTCATCGTGCTACCTGACCTTAGTTCCCAGTGCCTGTGTCGAGTAGAGCCACTGGAGTGATTCCCGGGGTGAATTTTCTATTTCCCATCCACTCATCAAGATATTTCTTGAAGAGGGCCAGTGAGGTGCTTTGTTTGACATGTATGGGAAGTCTATTCCATAGCATGGGCACTCTCTGGGTTATGAACCTGTCCCTCCAGCTTGTTCTGTTGATTGTGATAATGAGGTTGAGGTCTCTGGAGAGTGTGGTGTGGAGGGATTGGGATTTCTTTAGATGTAGCATTTCTGACAGAGCTGGGTCAGATATGGTTTTGTAAGTCAAGCAGAGATTGCCTCTAAGTAGGCGATATGAGAAAGAGAATAGTTGGAGTTTTTTGAGTCTGTCCATATAGGACAAGTGTTTAAGGCCTAGGATCCTCTTTGTGAATTACCTTTGCGGCCTCTCCAGTTGTTGCAGGTGTCTAGCAAGGTACATGCCAAATGGGGCATTGTACTCGATGACTGGTCTAATGAGGGAAGGGTAGAGGAAGACAATGACCTCTTTCTTCCTGGGTGCAAAACCCTTAGTAATGAGATGTGCCACATAGAAGGACTTTCTGACCCCAGTGGCAATGTGGTGGTCAAAAGAGAGGTAGCTGTCAACCTGTGTTCCCAGATCCCTTATAACGCCTTATGTGTTAAGTGGACTACCATCGATGTGGTAGTTCATGGGAACCGCATTTTTACTAAAGTTAGAGATGGTGGAGGGGAGGGGGAGGATAAGCATATCCATCACATGGGGGGAGGGATCAGTTGTGGCCATTTAATGCTGCAACCCTTTAGAGGAAGGATGGCAACACAAGAGTCGGCTCTGAATGAGATATTCCACCATCAAACTGCCTATGTGTTGGCCCTTATTACAGGTGCTTGGTAACATGCATTCACAAGGGGAGGGATGCTTGATGGTTGGAAGGCGTGGGGGAAAAGTGCACTTAGGCAGAATTTTGTTTCTTTATCTTCTGTGACTATGGAGAATTGTGTACAACAGTCCTTCGCAATGTGCAAAAGCTGGGCTGTGCACACATCACCCATGCTCACTGGTTGGCCCATACCTCTCAACTGTACAGATTTTCACAGAATGTCCAGATTTTTGGTGCATATTTTTCATCTATTCTTCATAAAATTTGTGATTTTCTGGCAAATCATTGGGATAATCTGAAGATTGATGTCATTAAATAATGACATACATTTGAGTTTCAGACTTCAAATCCTTCAGAAAATTATGTTTAAACAAACCCTATTACTCTAGCAACTTCCTAAGTTTATAAGAGCAATACTTAAAATCTGTCTTTATTTTTGGGCCTTTGTCCCCTCATTTTTTTTGGGCATTGTCCAGATTTCTTGCACTGGAATGTTGAGAGGTATGCTGGCTGCCCATGTCTTTGCTATTTCCCCTTTCATTCTAAATGTCTGTTTTGACTGAGGTAGTAGGGCACTCTTTTAATCATTTAAAAAGGCTGGTTTTGGTCGGTCTAGTAGAGAAACAGGGTCACATGCATTACAATTATTAAGAGAATCAGCCTACAATCCAGAGAGCAAGCAAATGACTGGAGTTGATATTGTAAGCAATGGCAGTTTACATTAGCCAATCTCTGAAGCAGTGTTTTGGGATATTAGTGGCTGTTTTGGGGTTATGTAGTAGTTGGGATAGTCAGATGGGAGCAAGATTAGTTAGATAGTGGATTACTATTTGATGCGTTGCCTTAGTCTTCAAGGTAGAACGTGTATAGAGCCAGCACAGGTTAGTTTATTGATTCCAACTTAGTGTTTTATTACCTAATATAGTGCAGCTATTTGGGGTTTATATAATGCTTATTTTACATAGACAAGTGTACAATTAGGTAGGGAAGGGTGTTTGGGTGAAGAGTCATGGTTGGGGCTGCAGAAATGGAGGGCTCCCAGTATACCATCTCTGATTTATGCTTGTGTACTGTCTGTGTGTGCATGGTCTGACAATAAGCCTTACATTTTTATGAACAGGGTTACAGTCAGGACCATAGACAAGAAAAACATGCACAGTCCCTTTATGGGACCAACACAGTATTTATGAATACACCCATCTATAACACACCTCAAGGTATCTAGTCAAATTCTGACAAGTTCTAACTTTAACCTGAATAGATGACTTGATACATTTCTCTTTAATTCACTACTGTTTGTCTCACAACTATTTATAAGGTTACTATTTTTGCCATTTCTCAATTTACTCATTGTACTCGCCTACTTCTTTTTTAAAGAAGTTAGTTTTATGCAATCACCAGCCAATGGCTCCCTCACCTGTTATTTTTCTTAGTTTTTCTATGTTCTGTAACACTTCAACCTAATCAAATGTTCTAGTCTGTTTAAACTTCTTTTCCATATTGCAGCTGCATCTCCAACACTAAATGTGTCATTGCATATGCTTAATTTTAACTTGAGTGGGTATGCTTTTAGTAAAATGGACTGTGTTATCATTGCCTCTTAGCAATAATTGAACATGGCAACTATTTTGATGCTTTTTTGAGAGCAATGATTTCTGTTACCATGGAGTTAAACTCTGGATAAAGACTAATGCATTTTGTAGGGATTCTGCATCACTCGTTTTATAATAAACAGCATTAAAATGCTCTCAGCATACTGACACTAAAATTGTTGCTGAATTATCTGGCAAACTGTTTTTTTTTTCATGCATTCTGAAATGTGTGTGTGTGGTGTGTATGATTACATAAAGATTCATTGAATTCCCAAAACATTGAGATTCAGTATGTCAACCACAGTGCATCAAAAATGCACAGATTGACAGCAGAGACTGAACCTGCACTCTGACCAACATAAACACTAATGCAGTTGTGCCAACTATGTAGTTATTCACAACAATACATGTACAATTGCTGCAGGAATAAGAACGGCACTGAACATCTCAAATATGCTGCACTAACTCCATAGAAAGTAATGGTACAACGCTTTACTGCACCAACACATATACTATATGTATTATGTAAGGAAATATAACACCCTAATATGGCAGCTTTGCCCCATGATCCCTTACTTATATATACTTACTCCATGGACAATCAACTACTACCCAGCTCTAATATGCGTGCTATCATCTACAAAACATAAGTTGACTATAACACACATCAACCCAATGTAATTCTGAGGGTTTGTTACAGCTGTATAGCCTGTCAACAAAAGAGTTAGCAAGCAATACCATATAGATAGGTATGTATGTATGTGTGTTATATATACATACATATATACATACATACATACATATATGGGTAGGAAAATGGATATTCCTTTCTTTTCTGAGCAGAACTGGACAACTAGTGTGCCTACTTTAAAACTAAGGCTAATACTAAGATATATATATGTGTGTGTGTGTGTGTGTGTGTGTGTGCATGTGTGTGTGTGTGTGTGTGTGTGTGTGTGTGTATATATATATATATATATATATATATATATATGTATATATATATATATATATATATATGTATATGGGTCTATATCTTATGATCAAAATTTCAGAATTTCGAAAGTACATAACATCAAAGATGTATTTACGCGAAGTACATAACATCGAAGATGTACTTTCGCTTACGCCGGTTCTCTGAAGCGCATTACAGTGGGGATAAGGAATTACATCCTTTTCCCCCACTGTAGTGAGATCTCAGAGTTAGTATATATAAGTAGGGGGGTGTGGGGGTGCAGGGGGGCTTGCCCCCTGCAAAAAGAGTATTTTACAAAGTTTTTAATTTCAGTTTTAAGGTAGGGTAGGGTAGGGGAAAGGCTTATGCGAAAGTACATCCTCGATGTTATGTATATCTTTGATGTTATGTACTTCTGCGTAAGTGTGTTTCTATGTCTTATGTTCGATATTCTGAAATTTCGATCATAAGACATAGACCTTATATATATATATATATATATATATATATATATATATACATTTTTTTTATTTTATTTATTTGACATTTATTAACCGGGTTAGTCTGACTTGGCAGAAGCTCTTTTTTCAGTCCTGAAGAAAAAGCTCCAAAACATAAACAAAACAAATACATATATATATATATATATATATATATATATATATATATATATATATATACAGTGAATAACAAGGACCTCATAAGGTATACTAATAGTAAACACACTTCTAAACAAAATTTTAAATAGTAAAGGAGCTTATTAATATTGTTCCAAAATACTCTGGGGTTAGAGTGTGGATTATTTAGTGGTTTATGATAGTATTTTCTTTTTTCATTATCAATGTGTTTTTTGGTACAGCTCCTGAGTTTTCTATAAGTTTGAAGATGAGTTGGGAGATTATTTTTTTTCCAGATCTTCCAGGCTCTGTCTCTCTGTAGCATAAGGTTATGAGTGGGTTGTGGTAGCCAAGGTGAGAAGTTAGATTTTAGTCTATTTTTTCTTATGGGGCATTAGAGTTTAAAGTATTAAGGAAGATATCATTGAATTTGGAGACAGCCTCATCAAGAGGAAGGTTGTATAAGAAGGACCAGTTGAAAGAGGAAAGTATACTGTTAAAGATAGCAGGACTGAAGTTGGAGAGGTTGCAACAGTCTTTAAAATGGTGAAGTCTATGGAGTTGAGGAGAATGTCTATGTACTAGGGTGGAAAGATGGTCACTGAGAGAATCAGGAAGAGTACAGGGATTGTGACAGAGATTTGGGTTGGAAGTGACAAGTGACAATCCAATTAAGAATTGTGCCAGTGTTATGTTTATTATATTGAGTAGGAGAGGAGATGAGTTGAGAGAAGCCATAGAAGTTAATGCAGGTGTGGGGAGAGTAAGAGTTTATAATAATCCAGTCAATATTAACATCATCCAAGATAATGGTCATATGTGTGTGTGTGTGTGTGTGTGTGTGTGTGTGTGTGTGTGTGTGTGTGTGTGTGTGTGTGTGTGTGTATGTGTGCATATGTATGTATATATATATATATATATATATATATATATATATATATATATATATAAGCCATGCCTCTGGAAGATAATGCTGCTGGAAGAGTTTTTTTTTCAGGTCCATTATCCTGTTAAAAGGGAAACCTCAGATTTGAGGTCTCTGTGTTAGAGGAGTCTCTGTATCAGTAGCCAGTCTTGGGAAGCTGTGTATGTTTTGAATACTGTTCTTAGAACATGAAGAAGGAGCAGGAGTATTGCTCTTTGATAGGATGTTGATGTACTAGCCTGCCTCATAGGGGAAAAGGAATGCTTGAAGGAAAAGAATGAACTGACTGAGTACTGAGTACTTATAGATCAGCTTTGAGATAAAAAAAATATATGTATTTTGGTGAACTGCATTTGTGGAACTGACTGTGAAAATCGCAACACTGCAGTGGCATAGCTAGAGTTTGTGCCACCTGGGGTTGTCTTTGAGTTTGCTGCCCCCCCTCACAAAATTATGGTCAAATGGGACCCCCCATACAAAGTCCTCCCCCCTGCAGCCATTCCAGTGTCCCACTACTTGGCTGTTTCTCCCCATTTACCATAAACACTGTAATTTGTATACTGTTTTATGCTTTACTTCTACAGTGATTATTTGGATTTCATTTAAAACTTTTATTTTAAATTTTGTAGCACAAACACTGATAGACATCTGCTAAACAAAGCAATGCAATCTCACAATGGAAACAGACTTAGCATTAAAATTTCTCTGCCCTTGAAACTCACATGCATTGAAATAGAATTGAAACCCACATTCAAAGAAAATGCATCTGGCCAGTGGCAGATAAAATTTACCTTTGTGCTGTTTTCAAGTCATAGGCCCCTTGCACACATATTTAGGACCATGCAAACATACATGTGTTCTTTGATTCACCTTCCTGGTTGAATCAAATTATATTCCTTGTATAATACAGCACACTTGTTAGACCATGTTTTAAATTTATTGTTTTAAACATCTTTTCCAGTAAGCAATGAAACAAAATTTATAAACCAATAATGACAAAACTGTCCAATTCAGAACATTTCCAAGATAAAAGTCTACTCAAACTTCTATCATTACAATACATCAATATCAGTACATATGCACAATCTCTGCAGAAATAAAATTCATCTAAATAATTCCACATTAAAGAGATCTGTAACTAATGAAGAATTGCTGCTAGCAAACAACTTTATATTTCATTGTTTCATCTACAAATAAAATGCCTGTTGCCCTTGAAGAATAAATTGCTTTGTTACATTAGAAAATGATAAGCTAGTAATATTGCAATAGGGAATGGATGGCAAACTGATAACAGGTTCATAGTTACTAGGTATGTCCTTCAAGAGAGAACATTCTCAGGACTGCAGCATCCACCCCCTTTAAATACAACACAGTACAGTAAAAGCAATCCATCTACATGCTGTGGGAGTAGAACCCACAGCCTTCTGCATCAAAAGAAAGTGTACTACTTGTTGTGCTACTAACAATGCAAACAGACTTGGCATAAGCAGCACTAAACTTCTCTTCCCCCGAAGCTCTACTCTCCTTGTAAAATCCACTTGACACTCAACTATATATCTCAACTTTGCAGTACAAGAAATCTGGAAAAAGCCAGAATTTATTGGGAGGGCAATGACCCAAATCCAGAGACACATTTTAAACATTCCTTGAGTAATCTTGGAAGGTTTTTAGAATAAAATGTTTTGTGTTACCATGCATTTCCTGAAAGATAGGAAGATTGAAACTTAAATGGCTATCATTATTTAGTGAATTCAGTTCTCCCTGATTTGACAGAAAGCTACAAATTTTTACAGGAACAGACCAAAAGTATGAGCCAGACATTCTGTGAAAATCTGGACAGGACTCAGCTCCTTGAATCACAAGTGGTTCTATGGGTAGAGAGTTCAGACTCTTGTTCCTTGTACCTAAGTTAGAGAGTTTGAGCCTGAGTAACACTAAGTAACACTAACCACTAGGTATACATAACTGGGGCATTTTACACACACACACACACACACACACACACAACACACACACACACACACACACACACACACACACACACACACACACACACACACACACACACACACACACACACACACACACACACTCCCCATACACATACACACTCACTCCCCATACACATACACACTCACTCCCCACACACACACACACACACACACACACACACACACACACACACACACACACACACACACACACACACACACACACACACTATTGGAAAGGGTTGGAGCTTCACCTGAAGTACAATTCCTTTTCCTACTTCCTGGACATATGGACAGATTAGTAATATCAGAAATGGCTGACAATGCATATTTTAAAACTGTGGCTAGAAATTCAAATAAACAATATGTAAAATTTTAGAACACATGGGGTAGACAAGTTTAAAAGGGTATTCCCTGGTAATTTAACACAGTAGGTCTTCCAGAGTGGCCATAGCTCTTTTAGCAGAATGTTTATTGTTAATTGAACCAATCATTTAGAGAAGAGGCACAGAAAATGCTTACAAATGAGATCATAGAAGAGTACCAAAGTGAGTAGAATATCCCATTGTTTGTTCCAGCAGTGTAGCTAGGTGGGGTAAGAGGGACAACTGCCCCAGGTGCAAAGTGTTGGGAGGGTGCAATCAGCCAATCCTGATTGTTCTTTAATGCAATACCCATTTTTAAAAGCCAGTATTGCACTTTCAGTCAAATCTGAGCTCAGTAGCACTCCACAAGTGGTCTAAACTGTAGGAACTGCTTGCTACATTGTAGCAAGTAGTTTGCTACAATTTAAAAGTATTTTTTTTTAACTTAAACCTGAGTACTGTAGCACTCCATTCAGCCAGGCAGGGTATACAGTGTAGCAACTGTTTGTTATATTTATAGCAAGCAGGTTGCTACTGTTTAAAAATATATATATTTTTTAAAACTAAATCATGAGATCTGAATTGCTCTGTGCAGACAGGTGTACCCTGTAGCAACTGTTTGCTACAGTTTAAAAGAAGAGATACTTTTTTTTTTTTTTTTAATAAAATTTGCTAAAGGAAGGCTGGTGGCAGGGCACAAAAACAGGACCTGAATGACTATGGCAGGAGTTTCATGTATCTGGCCACATGGTTGGTGAGTCAGTATAATGTATGTCCATTTTTTTTCCTGGGGTGTGTGTAGATGTAACTGTCATGGCTTATTACAGCTACAGTGAAGTGCTTTTTTTCCCTTCACTTGAAGAGCTGAGGGGGGTGGGGCACAGGCTCATAGTTCCAGCCCAGAATGCTAATTGAACCATCTATGCCTTTGGGTTGTTCTCCAAGCCTGATGGCTCTAAAAGGTTTTGTAACAGCTTCACAAAATTAAACAACATATATAAATTTAATTTATATCTCATGCCCCAAGTAGAAAACTGATTGAAAAGCTTGGCAAGGCTATGTGTCTATCCATATTGGAACCAACCAAAGGTTATTGGCAAATTCCACTACCCTCAAAAGCTGAGGAAAAATGTCCTGTTTCACACCAAATGGACTCTTCCATTACAGAGTCCTACTTCTTGGTCTCTATAGAGCACATGCAATTTCACGAAGACTGATGGACAAGATTCTTAGACCCTATACCAAATATGCCACAGTTTACCTGAATGATATTACAATATTCTTTGAAGACTGAGAAAGCTGTCTCCCTAAAGCTCAAGCCATTTTGAATTCCATGCATCAAGCTGGAATGATTGCTAACCTCATGAAGTGCAAGTCAGACAACACAGAAACTCATAATTTAAGCTATATAATAGACTGTGAGATAATGAATCCACAAGCTAAAATAAATATTACCAAATTGGCCAATGGCAACTTCAAGAAAACAGGATAAGGTTTTATTTAGGCCAATCAAGCTATTATTGCTAATTATTTCCTGACCTTTCTACCATCACTTGTCTTGACTTCACTGGAATTTCGTAGCACTGTTGAAGCAGAACAGTCTTTTTAGGAAACTGAAAAGTCTGCTGTACTTGGAACCTATACTGATAGTTCCAAACTTCTCCAGCACTGATAACTCTGAAGTGGACATCAGTGCAATCTTGTGTCAGATAACAGGAGGTGAGAAACATGCTATATGTTACATTAGCAGAAAGCTTAGCAACACAGAGGAACTCTATTCAGTTACAGAAAGGGATGCCAGTTGATCATATGGTTCCTTACAACCATCAATTACTACTTGCTAGAAAGAGAGTTTATACAGCCCAATCCCTTCTTCGGGGACTCTACATATAGACAGAAGGAAAATAAATCTAAACTGTTCCACTGGGCAGTGGTCTTTCAATCCAGTAACTTTAGGGCCAATTACCCTGACAAGAGTTAGATTCCATATACAAGGCCTTTGAGTTAGAGGGTTTACAGAGGAATACCAGTCTGTGGGAACGGTTTTGTGTGTGTGTGTGTGTGTGTGTGTGTGTGTGTGTGTGTGTGTGTGTGTGTGTGTGTGTGTGTGTGTGTGTGTGTGTGTGTGTGTCAGAGGGAGAGAAAGAAGATGAATATTGAAGAAAGAATAGAAATGCTATTCTTCGATGAATTATCCTGTCTGGTGAGTGGAAAAAAAGTACTTGAATAAAAAGACTGAACTGTTTAATTAATGAGAAATTATAAGTCAGCTCTGAAAGAAACAAAATGTAGTTTGGGACACTACACTTGTAAAATTGACTGTGAAAATCTCAGCAGTATAAAAAAAGACTGAATTTTGTTTTCTGCTTATTCCCTAACTTCTTTTGCCCTTTTAAATAAGCTGCCATTTTTTAAATATGAAGATATGTATGAAAAATTGTATTATTTCTGACAGCACTAGAAAAATACTACATATATATTATATTATATATTATATTATATTATAGTTAGTATATATATATATATATATATGTGTGTGTGTGTGTATTTATATAGACAGAGAGGGAGAGAAATTTGACTTTTATGAAGAAAACGAACATGTCTAATTTAAAACTAAAGCTATTTTAAGACTGTGACTTTTTTTTAAATTCTGCTAAACAGTCAATATGCTTAAAAAGGGTTGCAAGAATGATAGGATAGCAAGATGATGAATTCTATAAAAGCACTTTGGTATTATAATCGCTTATTCATTTATCAGTTTTTTTTTTAATTAATTACAAAGGGTTTTACTATAACTAACACAGTGTAGACAGTATTATAAGAATGGAAATTCTAGGAATGTAAATTCTGTGAAACTACTTCCATAAATGTAAATAACATTAAATGTTTTGATAGCGAAGAAAAAAAATCCCAACACAGTATACAGCAAAATGCCCCATTAAACCCAAAATTTAAATATATTAACTATGTGGCCATATGACCATGATGAAAAATTGTGCTGTGATATAATTTATATAGCTTTAACCTCAACATTTGACAGGGTCATACACAAAACACTGATCAATAAATTAGTACAACTAGGTATTGATGTACTCTTGATAAGATGGATAGCTGCATGGCTTACAAAAAGGACATGGCAAGTATCATACAGCAACTGGACAGGTGGAATCCTTGGTTACAGTCAGAGTGTCCCACAGGGCTCTATCCTAGGCCCTTACTTGTTTATATTGTATCTTTCAATCCTAATTTTTTTCATCTGAGGTGTTCTACAGTCTATATGCAGATGACCTAAAACTGGGTAAACTGATTATGTCTATTACAGATAAGGCATGTCTGCAAAATAACTTGACTAAATTGACCATTTGGGCACAGAAGAATAATATGTTGATAAATACATCAAAAACTAAGCATATGAGATTTGGGAGACATAAATTGAAAGGTGAACATTTAATGCAGCACTCAGTGACTGAAACTGTAGACTTATTTAAGGGCCTGGGTATACTGATAGATTCAGCAATGAGTTTTTCTAATCATATCAACCAATTGGTTAATGACAGTTATAGAACTATAGGTTGTATAAAAAGATTTATAAAGTCTAGAAATTCAAAAATGATGACGTCATTGTTTGTTAGTTGCATTAGACCCAAACTTGAGTAACAATATGGAAACCCTGTAAGAAAACAAGCATGAATAAACTGGAAAGAGTATAGCGGAAATATAGCAAGGGCATCCATGGGTGTGAAAATTTAAGTTATTATGAAAGACTAAAATATCTGAACTTGTACAGTGTCTCTTACAGATATCTAAGCTATCTTAGTCAAGTATATAGGGCATTTAGAGACACCTACCTCTGAGAATGTTTGGGGTTATCAAAAAGTTCTAGAGAATCATCAGACAACCTATGTAGAAGATGCTATAGGAATGAGAAGTGTACTAATTGGTTCTCTGACAAAGTAGCTGATGCATGGAACAGACTACAAAATTACATTAAAGCAAGTACTAGTTTAGATATTTTTAAGAACAGCATGAACACTTATTATGGGAACAAGTGTTTTGGTATATTGGCAAGCTAGAAGAGCATTAATGCCCATGCTCAAAATATGAGTATGTATGTAATAGGAATAGTTGGCTGGCAACTTAACCAAGTATCCCTTTTCTCTGTCACTGTGCACTGAACCTGATGATTGCCCTTCCTTTAAATCTTCAAAAAACTTAGACTGGCAGTTCAATTAAACAAATAATCATCAAACAAAACTCTAACAACTGAGTGCTAATCCTTTCAAACACATACTAAGGAAACCTGAGTGGAAAAGGTCAGCTCCATGATTCTGAAAAACAGATAACTAGCAAAGCAACTTCCACGCATGTATCACCTCTACGTTTGATGAAGAAATGGTAGAAGGTGGAAATCATTTTCAAAGTAGTATGCCTCTTAGTGGGAAAGCATATGAATTAAAAGAAAGATTCTCAAATTGATCTGCAAACAGTTTTCTGCTAGAGATCATGAAAGTGTCTTAAAGAAAATGCTGTCACACCCATCATGGTTATCATCAGTATGATTCATCACTTTCAAAAAAAAAAGCTTTGGGTTATCCTTCAGCAGCAGACCTCTCACCTTCTCAGAGCAAGAAATCTGGACAAAGCCAGAAATAAAAGTGTGACAAAGGCCCAAAAATAGGTCTCTTACAAACTTAGAAAGTTGATAGAACAACAGGTTTTGCATCAGCATGAATTTTCTGAAGGGTATGAAGTTCAAAACTCAAACATCTGTCATTATTTCTAACTTCAAACATCTGTCATTATTTCTAACTTCAGTCTTTAATGATTTGCCACTAATTTGCCAGAAAACCACAATTTTATGAAAAATGGACGCAAAAATCTGGAATTCTGCGAAAATCTCTACAGTTGAGAAGTATGCTCAGCAACCTACTTGGCAGTAGCATATGGTGTCTTCGTTCTCTGAGCATTTCTTTTTACATTTATCCTGCATAATATATATTCTGTTTTGCAAAGACATTCAAGCCTTTGGTCTCTGTCCTTAAATTATTTAGATCAGGTGCTTGATCCTTCCAGTTCTGGTGTTGGTTAGTGGAAAAATTATTTTTCATTGTCCGAGGATTTTCAGGACATTGACCAAGAAAATGATTGTGAGGGTACAACTTCTGTTTTCTCCTCTCATGTTTCTATCTCTCTGAAGAGACTGTTTTGTCTGATAGTCCCTTGGAAAAAGTCTCTTTTTCTAAGAATTTTCCAGCCTTTTGTCTTTAAATTTGACAAGGGCTTTTCAGGTATCTTTGCACAGATTTATAAAAAGCAAAATAAGCAGAAACAGCAAGTGCTGGACAGAAGACTTTTAAGAAGCACTGACAAGGGAATTCCAAAAAGGAAGAAGGAGTCCCAGAGAAACAAGAACAATCTAAGAAGTTTGAATCACTATCTACAGAATGTCCTCTCCTCTTCCCACCCTGGCAAGCCTTAAATTCTTCCCCAAAATCTGGTTCTCTTTCTCTGTTTGGCAGCAGATAGTCTCATAAAATGGGTTGTGAAATTGATTCATTAGGGATACAGGTAACAGTGAGAATATCTCATTTCTTTTACGGGTATTTCTCCTCATCAATCATATCAAACTTCTTTATTCCCTCCTAATATTTAGCATCTGCTAACAAACAGGGAGAAAGAAGCTGTTCCTATTCTCAGAAAAGGAAAGCTTTTCTTTCATTCAAGAATGCTTCTGTTACCAAAGAAAGAAAGAAAGAAGCTTCATGGAGACCAGTTTAAGATTTTCCTTTTTAAACCAGTCTGTGAAAGTTCCAGAGTTGAAAATGTATGCCTTTCATGGCACGTTACCTCTCATTTCCCTTTTAAGTTTTTTTTTATTGTCCCTAGATGTAAAAGATGCTTATCATTATTCTTATTGTAACACGTTTCTTAAGGTTTTCTGTATTTGGGTCACATTTTCAGTTCTTTGCATTGCTCTTTGGGTTATTCACTGCTCCAAGGATATTCACAAAGTGTCTAGATCAAGTGATAATCTACTGCAGACTGGCAAGATATTCACTTTTTCCTTATTTATATGATTTCCGTAACTTTTCAGAGTCTTTTTCAAAGTGTCAAGAATCTCTCACATGGGTGAGAGAGCTTCTTCTCAGACTGAGGTTTCAGGAAATCATCTAAACATCTTGTTGGACTCCTTCCCACAGCATTCTTTTCATGGCTTGTCTCCCAGATTCTTTAGTTCAAAAAGCTTTTTTTTTTCCATAGGGAAAAGTAGATCAATATCTAGATCCATTCCTGAGTTTTCCAGTCACACAAAAGCCACAGCAAGGAAATTTCTCAGGATAATAGGTTTCATGGCATTCATAATTCTCATGATTCCTTTAGCCAGACTCCACACGAGAAAAAAATCAGTGGTACCTCAAATTAGTATGGTCTCAATATCAACATTCCTTGTCATTGCAAACTTCTGTTTTGGGTTTGAAAAGGGGAACTCCTTTGATAGAGACACCAGTTTTATCTGAATCAAACCCATGTTCCCTTCCAACTCCAGCTCTATCAGTAACTACAGATGTCTTAGACTTTGCTTGGGGAACAGTATGTGTATTGAAATAAAAGTGCAGATTCTATCGAACAAAAAGGACAGACCTAATCACATGAATATAAAAGAGATGTTTACAGTAATAAATGCTCACAACTCTTTCAATCATCTATGGTCTCCAGGACCATTACACATATTTATAGACAACACCACAGTGATCCTGTACATAGAAAAGATGGAAGAACCTGATCTTACCCTCCAGGAAGACTAGTCGTGGTAGCCTACAATATAGCTTTTCACAACACTTCAAACTGTACAGACATCATGTATCCCATTAGAGCAAAATGTTGTAGTAGACAAGCTGAGCATGACCAGGATAGACCCGCATGAATGGAAAATGAATTAAAAGATCTTTCAGGAATTGATCCATCTATTGGGAATACCTCATACAGATCTATTTGACTCCATTTATAACAATCAACTGGTAAAATTCTGATCCAGGACTCTATGCAAAAAGGCCAGGAAAAGAGATGAATTTTCTTTTCCTTTGACAGGAATGTTCCTGAATGCTTTTCCACCCTTTCCACTTTTATCCAAATTCAGAAGGACTCTCCAAAGATCAGTGTACCGACTCCATTCTGGCCAATACAACAATGGTTTCCCATTAACTTGGTCCACTGTACATATGTTTAAAAAGGATTACAAACTACATTCCTTCTCCGGAATTGTTTTCCAGGGATTCTGGAGCCTCATCCTTCCTCCTCACAGTTAGTATAAGCTCTGGCAATCTACCAATATAGCTAAGGTTACTGCAGCAGTGATCATCTTACATAATACAATTGTGTAAGTAAACTTACAGTAACAGTAGATGTTCAAATGATCACTACTGCAGTAACCACTCCCATCATCCATCCCCCTTATTTTTGTATGCTTTTGTTGCTAGGATAAGCACGTTCATTTTTATTTTCCTACCACTGACGTGTTTCAGACCTCTAGCCTCCCACTCTCAGTTAGCATGAAAGTTCTGAAGGGCTTAGCTCCCAAACCACTGTTTTTCTTCAGCTCTGCTTGAACTGGTAACTGTTTGGGTGCACAGAAGATGCCCTTAAGCTTTCTAAGTTGGCTGGCTGTTACATTCTTAGCAAGATATAACCCATATAGCTAAGACTAGCAGCAGTGATCATTCAAACATATACTGTTATGGTAAGTTTACTTATACAACACTACTATCCTTTTACCAGTCTTGGTGCTGTCCTGCTAGGTATCCAGGTGAAGTAAAAGAACCAAATGTTTCTGCTGTCTTAGTCAACAATTCCTTTCTGCAAAACAGGTGCATGCAAATTCTAGGATGTATGTAGGTCAGAATGTGGTGTATACTAATTAATATAAAATTTGATCAGTTCATCACCACTCCTTAGAACTATGACTTTGAAATAAAGCACTGTATAACTAATGATACAGAAGTTCTGAAAATTCGGCTCATGTCCCTTAAATTACCAGAAAATGTAAAAAGGATAATACTTAATTACTAAATCCTAAGCAGTTTACAAAATTTTCAATTATCTGCAAACAAATGAAATAATGAATTCCATATATATAGACATAAAATGCAATTTTATCTTTTGCAAACATCTTTGTGGGATACGAATGAACCACAATAAAATGATTTCATGCAGAAATGGTATGAAAAAATTAACTAGAGTTGTGTCACAAAATGTTTAAATGGTCTAACTAGCCCCCAAGTACACAAAAGATTCTCTTCTGGTCAGACAATATAGAAAAAGCTTAAATAAAGGGATACAACAAAAAGAACAGGAACTTACATTCAGCAACAATTGTCACTTTAGTCATTCCACTTAATGTTTTATTATTCCTTTTCTGTGTCTCAGGTCACTTACCTGCATATCCAATCCATCCACCCACCTGTCCATCCATTTTCGAAAATACTTGTCCTTGTAGAGGTGACACTGGTAGCAAGCTGGATAGGGTAGACCAGACTTACCTATTTCAAGCTCACTTTGTATGATTTCCAGATGTTTCCAGGTCAGATGGGAGATATACTATTCCCAGGGACTTCTTCTCATTGGGCTGCGCATAGTGCTCCTCCCATGGAACTCCTATCAATGCAGAGGAGCAATGACTACATTCTGGTAGCCTCCTGGATTGCTGAACTCTGACATGAAGAGTGAGCCCAGCTATTCTGCAAGGGAACCTTATACCTATTGCCATCCCTCTCAGTCAGTACTCAAAGCTCATGACCATAGGTAAGGAAGGGGACATAGGCTGACATGTATACAGTTAGCTTTGTTCTGTGATCACCATAACCCAATATAATGTCCACAAAGCCCATTTAGGGAGTGATCACACCCTAGCATAGTTCCTGCAATACCTATTTAGTGAGTGATCATACCCCAGTGCCCAGTACAGCTCCTGCAAAGTCAATTTAGGGAGTGATGAAAATACCTCTAGGGACATTATTGAGAGAAATGACATGCCTCATCTGAACCTCAGTGAACTGTTCTTTGACTTCTATGCTGGTCATGGACTGTCCATAAAAAACACAATGGTTAAATTCAAGGATGCTCACAACTATACTTGGGACATGAGTATCTTGGGCCAAAGGTCAGTGATTTGACTATGTATTCATCAGGCCTGAAACCATATGTTCTGAACATTCCAGTCCAAACAAGTGCTACAGTGGTGAGCTGAATCAGATGACCAAAGTAGAAGCTGAACAGACCCAGGAAACACGAATGTGTAGTAAAGGTGTCCCAAGACTGCTTAGCTGCTGCTTCTTTGCAGGATGAGTTCAGCTACCACTTCCAGAACAGCATTTACTATGTGCCTGGGGAGGTCAGGGATGGATGCCAGTTTAGACCGCAATAGCTGAGGCAGTGAGAAGGAGTTGTGGCCAAGAGAGAGTTGTTTTTATCATGGAGGCAATCCTAGGACCTGCCAATAGACACCATTAGATTAAAAATGAGAACTTACATGCAGTGGCAGTTGGGGGGGTCATATCTCATTGCTAAATACTGACAATCAAGAAAGGCAGAAGCTAGAGCAGCCACCAAGTGAAGGCAAAAATTTTGGAAGAGTTTGGTGAGGTCATGAGGAAAGTCTTTCACATGTCCTAAAATTGATTCCAAAAAATCATCTTGAGACTCAGGAAGAAGAGGCAAAATATTACCTAAGCTGTTCATAGCAAAGGCTGATAAATGCTGACCTCAGCTGAGGGCATTTCTGAAAGGCAGAAAGGACACTTTAAGGAACATGAGAGCCAGGTTACTGTTCTTGGTGTTAAGCCAGGTTCTTTCAAGGTATATTTAGGATTCCATGTAAAGTATGCCATGTCCTCTCTACTCAGACCCATAGCTAGTTCATTTGATGTCCTTCAGTACTAAGCTGAGGAGCAAAGATGTCATATTAACCTCAAAGTCTATGTTCTCCAGTGTACACTTGGGCATATTGCAGCTGAATGCGAAGTGGTTAGGATGAGTGTCATATGTGCTAAGTCAGAAGTCATGGTTCTCGTCCAGAAAAGAGTGAACTGCCCTCTGTAGGTGAGGCGGGAGAAGCCACCTCAGGTGCAGGAATTTTAGTATCTTGGAGTCTTGTTCATGAGTCAGGATAGAGGGAATGCAAAGAAATGAATGTTATAAACTGAAATAATTATCCAGCATAATATCCTTTTTGATTTCCAGCAAAAAATTATTTCTGTGATTCAAAATAAGTATTGCTAAGGCCTGAAATGTTGTGCACTACGTTAATGGGTTGGATGGATTACTGCCCAAGATGCAAATGTCCAGATTTCATTAATTAGCTAGAGGAAATGAGAAACTAATTTGTGTATGGACTGCTTACAATGGATAAGTTCATTTCTACTTACAAAATTTATGCTTGCTTTTGCTCTGATTTTACAGCTTAATCTTACAAAATTTCTAGGTCCATTTCTTTCCTAGTGGGGCACTGACCATTGTGCACTAGATATACAGACACCTAATCATCACTTACAATTGTTTGGCTTGGGGAACTTGTACATTTTGGCCTTTGTAATGTCTGCTTTAAAACAAACAGCCCCCACTGTGTGCTAGTGCTGCCAGTGGATAGAGTTGCCTCCCTTTAGTCCCCCAAGGGAGGCTGACCTGCATTAGCCATTCACTTATATCTTTTCACCTGGGTATTCTAATACCTGGGTCATTAGCTAATCCCCTAGTCAGCTGGGGAATAGTTAGGGCTTTATATCTGTTTTTCATGATGCAGGCAGTCTGACAATAATTTCATTAAAGGAGTTGTTTTGGTGCTTGCAGTGTTTTTGGATACTGCTGTTATGATTCTGTAAACTGCCTAGATGAATGGAAGGAAATATTTTAGTTTTATTGATTTATTCTGTAATTTCCAAAGGCTTCACCTCTAGAGCCAAAAAAGTCTTAATTCCTCTATACTCAGCCATCATAAAGCCATGCTCCTGTTGGAAAGTATCTTTCTCAATTTGAAAGACTTCAGAGACTCTTAACTAAAATGAGGCATACTTGTCTCAAGCCCCATAGTTACCACATAGACTGGCAGCCCTCTTCTCACACTCAGTTTCCTACCAACTCCTTTACAGTGACCTTTACCTTGCTATTTGAACCATGAAAGACCTTACCCTATTTAACCTCCTGCATCTCCACCGAGTCAGTGGCTGTGCAAATACCCATACCAAGGATTTCAACTTACATGAACAAATAATTAAGACTTGTTGCTTTACCTAACCCAAAACATTCCATTCACATGCACAAGCTCCCCCTACATGTCAAACTAAGTGGTACACTGGCTGCTTTCAATGTTAATCTGGATAATTGGATGGGCAATCATAAATTCTCCACATGGTTACCCTGTATAGCCCTTCTTGACAAAGAGGATGAACATTACTGAATTATTTATTAAGTCAAGGGGCTTAGTTGGCAGGTCATTAATGGTACTAGTGAGTACTCACCTAATATCAACCTATGTGTTTATGAAAATCAGTCTGACAGATCAAGTGTGGAAGTGGAAATGATCTCTCTGGAATGACTCAGATATGTAGAATTTCATGGTCTACAGAATATGTTTTTTTTTTCTGACTTTGGTAAATGCATAACCTTCCTGGCTTCATCTCTATTCTATTAATTTCCTGGTAGTAGGAATGAGCCAAGGAGCAGGGTTGTTTTGTATTATTTTAAGTCTGAGACCATGTTGTGTAGCAGTTCCATAAATACCTTATTAAAATAGAAAACAGCATGATCTAGTGGCAAGATTTTTAAGATGTTCCAGTTGTGAGACTGTAGTGAGGTGTTAAAACAGTTGTGGATCAAAGTTGCTCATACTGCAGGAAGATTTATATGTGTGTTCCCTGGGAAAAATATGGCCTTCTCTTGTGGCATATATGGACAAGTGGTCACTAAGTGTGCTAGCTAAGCTTCCATGGAAGCTTATGTTGTTACAGTGACTTGTTAATAACCAGTCCATGATGGTAGTTTTATGATTTTTCAGGTTGCTTCTGGTAGGATCACTGACAAGTTGGGAGAAATTGTAGAAGTTTATACTAGAAGTCGGTATCTCAGAGGTGAGATTTGACCAGTTGATGTTAACATCACATAGTATAATTGTCTCTGTGTGTACATTATCAGACAGCCAGGATAGGATGTTTTCCAATGTACTGATAGTGTCTTCAGGTGGCATATATAGGGCTGCTACACATAATTTTTTGTGCTTTTAGTTTTCAGCTACTAAGAAGTGGTTTGGCATTGAAGAAGGAAGGTATCAGAGATGGGAAAGGTAACAGGTTTATTCTACTGTGGTACATTATTGCTACTATTACTTCTCTGTTTAATTTATCAGATCTAAGGATGTTAAAGCTGGGGGGGTACTACTGTGTTACTGATATTTGGTTTTAGGCAAGATTCTGTTACTGCTAATATGTCACATGAGTGATATTTTACCCATGCATGTAGTTCTGGTATTTTGTTTTCAATGCATCTGATATTCATATGAATAGATTGAATTTTTTGTTGCTATTTCTTAGTTTTTGGGAGAGGAGTTTAGGTTTTTGGGCAAGGTTAATTTATTATTTGTGGAGTAACTTGGTGCCTGAGAGGGTCCAGGGTTGGGGTGAATGTCACCTGCTATCAATAAATTAATTACTACACCTATATAAATGTGTTGTTTAAGTTTTTGTGATGACAGTACCTGTGACGAAGTGAGGTGTTGCCATCTGTGCCAGGAAGAGCGGGGCAGTATATGTGTAACATATGCCAACTTAGTTGGCTGGAATTTTGTAAATAATTTTGTGTCATTTGTTTATCACACTGACTTATGCAGATGCTTGTATTAAAAATGTATCAACAGTATTATTATAACTGATAAAATAAATATGTTTAAACAATGAATTCTGGAAGGGAAGAGTAGTAGTTTTTCAGATTGTTCTATAATTTCAAATACTGCAACAGATCTTAGCTAAGCTCTGAATGTGTATTGTACCATAGTCAGGTGATCAAATGTGATGTCATTCCATAACCAGTACTGAGAGGATGGAACTTTCACAGCAGTTTTTTTGTTTTGTTTTCTTTTGGAACCTGATATATAAAAGATCTATGACAGTTATCACAGTCAGTTAGTTGTTCAGTTCAGTCTGTTAGAAGATCATTATCTTGTCTTGTGGAAGTAAGCATTTCAGCATCTAATCTTGCCTTCCTGTATTAATTAAGTTAGCAGGGAACAGTTATTCTTTAGACAGTCAGAAAATACAGTGAGATTAGTTAAATATTGTTTTTCTGCATGTGTTTGAATCTGTCCAATTTTGTTATTTTTATTTCTCCTGTAAATGAAACTCTGGTGTTTATTGTATTTAGATAATCAGTATTCTCATATTTTCTATTTTATCTATTATTAAATATTTTTATACCTTTCATTGTGTCTGGTCTCTTAGAGAATACTTTTAACATCTTGAGAGCACCTGTGCTTATTTTAGTGACACCTTGGCCACTCTGAAAAGCTGGCTGCTTTGGTTACACTCTACCATTTATATTAGTATTGGTTTTACTCAGTATAATTGGATACCCTTGTAAGAGCCTTAGAGTGGTTCATTGGTGGCAGCCTAGTTACCTTATAGTCTGGGAAGAGGGAGTAGAGCTAGTAAATCTGTGCTATCCTTTCACAGGAGTATGTGTGTGTGAAAATCAAATACCCAGGTTTGGGTGTGTCAGCTGTACTGTTATTAGTTAACACCTGAAGCTTACAGAAAAAAGTTTCATGAGGATAGATGCAAGGCAGATGAAAATGTATGTGATTATATTGCTGAGTTAAGCACTTATTTTTATAGGTGGGTGAGTGGGTGTCAGGTCACCACTTTTAAAAGACTGGCAGACCTTTTGATAAGGGAACAAGCCCTTAGTACTTTGCCTGAGGACATGAGAATCTGTTTGGCAGACCAGGAGTGTAACTCTGCAGATGAGCTGAGGGAAAAAGGGGAGTTCTACTTAGCAAGCAGGGCATCACTACACAAGAAGGGGATACACAGTGCTACACATGTATATAAGGGAACCCATGGTTTGCAGCATAAATCACCCCAACAAAGTCTACCAGTGACAGGGGAAGCCACTAGTTCAGGTACACAGCCAGGATCAGGGGTTAGATGTTTTAAATGTACTAAGAGGGGCTATGTAGCATACAAATGTCCACTGAAGCAAGATGGGGAACAAAAGGTGAGGGAGCCAGCAAGGGGAAATAACAGTGTGCCATTAGTAAGTTATCTGGAGACAACAGGGGTACCAAACTATCACCAGAGTTGGTATCCTATCTCTATGGATGGAAAACAGGCCACTGCTAAGAGAGAGAGAGACACTCTGACATAACCATTGTGAAGCCTGCAGTGGTTAAAGAGGAGCAGTACTTGCATGGGCAGTCCCCTCCAATTAGAGCTTTAGGAGGGATCCCATTCCAAATACCTTTGGTCAGGGTTCACCTTATCGGAGAGGGTAGAAAAGGAAGCAAGAAGGTAGCTGTGTTTGAGGATATTCCTGCAGAAGTCTTGATAGGGAATGATTTTGATAATGTAGTACCTTGTGTGCATGCAGTTACATGCAGTCAGACTTGGAGACAGGCATGTAGGTCTGGTAGCTGTGAGGAGACCCAGACAGATGCCAAATCTGAAGCTGGGGCTGGTGATGTGGCTATTTCAGGGAAGGAGCTACCTTGTAGCAGTGGGCCTGAAAGTGAGCCATGCTGGTAGGTACTGATGTTCCCGTGAACAGGGTGACTGCAAGGACAGAGGTGATTAGTAGTACCCAGACTGACATTGAAGCACTGCTGTCAGAAGATACTAGCCTTCCTGTAGAAGGGGAGCTGGGAATGGTTATAAAGATAGAGTTGAGACAGGCTCAGCTTTCAGATCCTACTTTATGAGGCTTGAGGGAGGTAGCTAAGGAGGCACCTGATGCTCAAGGAAAATGGGAGTCTGTATACTGGAACAAGGAATTACAGTAAAGAGAGTGGACCCCTGAGGGAGGGCTAGAGGGTGAGGTAATACAGCAGTTGGTAGTGCCCAGAGCCTACCATCTGACACTTCTAGCCATAGCCCATGGCATTCTTTTTGCACATCATATGGGCATAAAGCGTACCAAGAGATGTATTATGCAGAACTTCTATTGGCCTGGGATTGCAAGGGATGTAACAGGGTACTGTAGGACCTGTCAGCAGTGCCAAAAGGTAAACAAGGGAGGGGACAAGGCCAAAGCTCCATTGATGCCTTTGCCTGTGATTGAGGAGCCATTTCAGTGGGTAGCTATGGATATTGTGGGGCCTCTAAGTACCCCAAGTACCACAGGGAAGAAATATATATCCTGGTAGTAGTAGATTATGCTACTAGATACCCTGAGGTGGTGGCTCTGTCCTCCATTAAAGCAGAGAAGGTGGCAAATGTTTTGTTAGAGATTTTCAGCAGGGTAGGTTTCTTAAGAGAAATACTTACTGGCAGAGGTGCCAATTTCATGTCAGAACTGCTGGTTTGTCTGTGGAAGCATTGTAGGGTGAAACACCTAAAGACCAATCCCTACCATCCCCAGACTAATGGTCTTGCGGAGACCATAAACTCTACACTAAAGAACATGCTACAGGCATTTGCAGGCCAGTTTAAGAAACAGCAAGACAAATACCTGCCCCATCTATTCTTTGCATACAGGGAGATACCCCAGGAATCCACTTTTTTCTCCCTTTGAGTTGCTGTATGGGCATATGGTGGAGGAGGCTTTTAGATTTGATTCATGATGAGTGGCAGGGTGGGTGTGAATCACACAAGGAGTCTGCTGTGTCATATATCCTAAACCTCAGGACAAGGCTTAGAGAGCTCATGGGCTCAACAGCAGAAAAAGATCTGGTATGACAAGAATGTTCAAGCCCAAGAGTATGCTGTGGGATAGAAAGTCATGTTGCTCACTCCTGTCGGACACAATAAGCTGCAGGCAGCTTGGGAGGGGACCCTTCGACGTGGTAAGGAAGGTCAGTAATGTTAATTTCATGGTAAACCTGCTAGGCAGGAGGTAGGGGCACAAAATGTTAACATGATGAAGCCTCAGCATGTCAGAAAGGTCCTGGGCAGACTGAAAAGGGCAGGATTGACCATTAAGCTCTGTAAGTGTCAGGTGGATATGGTACAGGTCTCCTACTTGGGCCATAGAGTGGCAAGTGGTAAGATTAGACTAGAACCTTCTGAAGTGGAAGCTATTCAGGTATGGCCTGGCCCTGTTACCAAAAAGCAGATGAGAACATTCTTGGGGAAGCAGGGTACTACAGAAAGTTTGTTCCCAATTATAGTATAATAGCTGCTCCCCTCTTAGACCTGACAAGAAAAAACAGACCAGATAAGGTAGTGTGGACCCCAGCCTGTCAGCAGGCATTCCAAATGCTAAAGGGGCTTTAGGAGGACCCCCTAGTGTTAGCCAGTCCAGATTACAGCAATGGCAATGCAGACGGACTCTCATAACAGGGTATAGGTTAATGTGTTCCCAGACAGGCCCATTCTTCTCAAGTAATGTTTTTCCATGGTCACTTGAAAAACTAACTTGAGTCTTCAAAGGGAGGAGAGAGGTGATGATGTGAGGTACTGCCATCTGTGCCAGAAAGAGTGGGGCAGTATATGTGTAGCATATGCCAGCATCATTGGCTGGAGTTTTGTAAATCATTTTGTGTCATTTGACTATCACACTGACTTGACTGACTTGGTTGTGTTAAAAATGTATCAACAGTGTTAGTATAACTGATTAAATGTATATGTTTAAACAAAGAATTCTAGAAGGGAAGAGTAAACATTTTTCAAATTGTTCTATAATTTTCATATACTACAACAGATCTTAGCAAAGCTCTGAATGTGCATTGTACCAGAGTCGGGTGATCAAATGTGATGTCATTCCATAACCAGTACTGAGAAGATGGAACTCTCACAGCAGTTTGTTTTCCTTTCTTTTCTTTTGGAACCTGATATATAAAAGATCTACAACAGTTATCACAGTCACTTAGTTGTTGTTTAGTTCTTTCTGTTTGAAGCTCATCAACTTGCCTTGTGGAAGTAAGCGTCTCAGCATCTAATCTTGCCTTGCTGTATTAATTAAGTTAGCTAGGGAACAGTTATTCTTTAAACAGTCAGGAAACACACTGAGATTAATTAAGTAGTGTTTTTCTGCATCTGTTTGAATCTGTCCAATGTTATTTTTATTTCTCCTGTGATTGAAACTCTGAAGTTTATTGCACTTAGATATTTAGTATTCTCATGTTTTCTGTTTTATTATTTATTATTAAACATTTTTATGCCTTTCATTGTGAATGGTCTTTTAGAAAATACTTTTAACATCTTGAGAGTACCTGTGTTTAGTTTAGTGACACCTTGGCCGCTCCAAAAAACCTGGCTGCTTTGGTTACACTCTTAGGTTCATAGGTTCATAGGTAGATACTAGGCTATCTGCCCTAGGGCATTTATAAGCCTAGCAAGAGTGTATTTGGCTTCCATCTCCCTATTAGATTAGCCTACTGGGCCTCTGTAAAGTAGGTCACAGAAGGTACCCTTTAAGATTAGTTTACTGTGCCTCTGTCTAGCAGGGACACAGAAGAGATCTCAGGGGTGAATTTGCGATTTCCCATCCACGCGTCCAGTTCACTTGAAGAGGGTCAGCGAGGGGCTATGTCTAACATGAACTGGGATTCTATTCCAGAGTGAGGGGAGTCTCTGGGAAATGAATCTGTCCCTCCAGCATGTCCTATTTATTTTTGTGCTGAGGTTTAAGTCCCTGGAGCATGCAGCTCTAAGGGACTTGGATTTTTTGAGGTGGAGCATGTCTATTAATTCTGGGTTTGACATGGCTTTGTACGTCAGGCATAGATCGCCTCTGAATAGGCGGTAAGCAACTGAGTAGAGCTGGAGTTTCTTTAGTCGAGCTGCATAGGACATCTGTTTGTAGCCCATGATCGTCTTGGTGAGGTACTTTTGGGGTCTCTCCAGTTGCTGCAGGTGTCGGGTAAGGTACATCCCAAAAGGGGCATTGTATTCAATTATGGGCCTGATGAGTGACGAGTAGAGGGGCACAATGACCTCTCTTGATCTAGATGCGAACCCTTACGTGATAAGATGGGTTATATAGAAGGTCTTTCTAACCACTTTGGCAACGTGATTATCAAAGGAGAGATTACTATCTACGTTGGTCCCCAAATCTCTAATTACTTCTTCCGTACTTAATGGATTACCACCTATGTGGTAATTTGTGGGCACCTTGTTTTTCCCAAAGGGGATGACTATGCACTTTTTAGCATTTAGCTTGAGGCCGTGGCTCTGGCACCAAGCATCCATCTCTGTGAGACCCTTTTGGAGGATGCTTGTGTCAGCTGGAGATTCGATTATGGCCCCCAGTTTGCAGTCATCTGCGAACTTTGTCAGCCATAATCCCCCTGTGTTAGCCTGAACCTCAGAGAAGTATATACCGAACAAGAGAGGTCCCAGAACTGAGCCACTTGTAACTGGTTTGAATTCGGACATGGCACCTGCGATTCTGACCATGTGGGTTCTATCCCTGAGCCAGCTTGCAACCTATCTTGTGATATAGGGGTTGTTATTTAAGCTGGTAAGCTTATTTATGATGCCTGAGTGGGGTATTGTGTCGAAGGTTAATGCGAGGTCCAGGTAGGCCGTGTGGACTACCTTGCCCTCATCTATGGCTTTGGTAATTGTTTCAAAGAAATCAACTAGGTTTAAGAGGCAAGATCTGCCTTTAACAAAGCCGAATTGGGTAGGGTCCAGTGTCTGGAGGCTCCCAATGTCTTTGTTTATGAGTTCCATGATAATACGCTCCATAGCTTTACAGACCAGACCAGTCAGGCTTATGGGGCAATAGTTCCCGGGGTCCGTTGTGGCACCACCTTTGTGGAGTGGGACCACTGTAGCTGTATGCCATTCTTTGGGTACATATCCTGTAGTAAGGCTAAGTTTGAACAGTGACTTAATGTGAGGGTTCACTTCTTGGAGCTCGTGTAAGACACAGCCTGGGACACTGTCCAGTCCCATAGATGCTGTGTTTTTTGCTTTGGAGAGGGCAGCTTTCACCTGTGCATCTGTGATGTCAGGGAGGTTACATTCAGTTGGGATAGGCATTTGCTCCTTTGGGGGGGGAGGGGGGGAGTTTGCGCTGAATCTGTCAGCCAGGATGTTGGCTATGTCTGTAGGTTCAGTATATTTTGTACCATTATGCAACAATTCAGAGCATATCTGGGAGTTTCCAGCCATATTCCTGACATAACTAAAGAAGGCCTTGTGATTATCTTTAGTATCTAGGGCAATTTTTCTTTCGAAACTGGCCTTTGATGATTTTATGAGTGATCAAAGTTTCTTGCTAATACTGATCAGAGATGCCTTCCCTTTTTGGGATTTTGCTCTGTCATGTAGTAGCTTCCTCCTTCTGTGGTATAGCTTATTTATGGCCGGGGTCCACCAGACAGGTCTCCTGTTTTTGGAGGAGTGAGTCTTGGTTTTATTTGGGATAGCATGATCCATGCATTCCTGCAGGTGCTCATAGAATGCATTTGTAAAGGATTCTGCAGATTGGGCTGTATTATCCTCTGGTCCAGGGGCTTTGAAGGATTCCACCTCAGTCTTGAGAAGTGCAAAGTTGGCTTTTGAGAAATTCTTTACCGTGATTTCCTTGGCTGGGGGTGGGGATGGGATATGGATGTCTAGGGAAATTTGTTTATGGTCTGATCTTACCAATGAGGGGTTTACCTCTGGTGTGGAACATAGAGTCCCTATGTTGGTGATTACCAGGTCCAATATGTTGTTTCCTCTTGTGGGAGTGGTGACCAGTTGTTCCATCGCATTAGAGTTTATAAATTCAAGGAACCATTGGGTGAGGGTGTTTGGGCTTGAGTAGTTTTCCCAGACAATGTTTGGGTAGTTGAAGTCACCCAATAACATAGTGTTTGGAGAGACCTTCATATTCTCCAGTGTTCTCAGGAATGCCAAGTGGGGTTCCTGTAATAGGGAGGGTGTTCTATAGCAGGTTACAAACTGAAAGGCAGTGTTGCCTGGTGTTAGTTGCACGTGGATGATTTCCGATGCTTTGTACAGTGCCACTAACCTGGAGGTGTAGGTATCTTTGATGAATATAGATACTCCCCCTCCTTTTGTGCTTCGGTCCGAGTTTTGGGGCCAAAACTCATGGTATGAGTTATAACCTGGTAGTGCTGGGGTGCTCTCAGGAGCCTTGAACCAGGTTTCTGTTACTGCACAGACATCGATTTTCTCCATACTGAGGAGAGCCTCGAGTGCATGCATCTTGAGGTTTAGACTTCTGGCATTGAGTAGCATTACCTTTAGTTTTTTATCCTTGGGTTGTCTATGGAGGTGGGTTTGTCCTTTGAGCCTTGCCTAAAAAAGGCACTATGGGGGTGGCAAGAGCCTTGACCAGTATACAAAAGCCTAAGGGTGACAGGTGCAAGCCATCCCTAGCGAAGCAACGTGGCTTGTCGAGCATGTCATCCCAGGCTGACAGACACTGGATCCCCTTTGAATGACACCAATACTTTAGCCAATTGTTGAAACTGATCATTTTGTCTTTATACTGTGGCATCATTCTAGGTGAGGGCAAGATGCTACTCACGGTCAGGGTCATACCAGCCTGGGCTACATGATCAGAGAGCTCCTCTGTCTCTTTTCATGTAGTCCAGGGAGGTACGTCTCAGGTCATTCACACCAGCATGGACAATGATGGAGTCATACTTGTACTTGCTTTGGAGTGACCTGAGTGCTTGCATTATGTGGTGGATCCTGGCACCCAACAGGCAGCTTACAGTGACCTTCTCCTTGTTCAGTCTGGTGAGCGGGACTTCAGTGTGCCGGACAATAGAGTCCCCTATAACAAGTGTATTTGGTGTGTTGTTTGGCCTTAAGGGCTGTGACTGTGAGGCACACTGATTTTGTGAGATATGTGATTCGTAGGTATTGTTGAGGGGTGGCTGTTGCTTGGATATCTGCTTAGGAGGTCTTTGCTGTTTATGCAGATTTTTATTTAGAAGCTCCGAGTATCTTTTTGTGTGTTTATGTGTTGGGTATGCAGATGCAATAGGTCTGTGTGAGACTGAATTTGTGGTGCGGGTGGTTACCTTTTCCTCCTGACTGACTGTGCCAGTCTTGGGTTGAGAGAGCTTTGCCTCCAGTTTGGCTGTGTAACTGCATCTCTCACATGTATTAGAGTTTGTTGGAAGGAGGAGAGGGTTGTCTGTGTACATAAGGCAATTGTAACATTGCCTCAAAATTCCCAGATTCACCAGCTGGACTGGAGAGTAACCCTGAAATTGACCCTTGGACATACCAGATTAGTATAGGGAACTGTTTTTTTACTGATCAGATTAGGGAAGGGAACTGATTTTTCACTAGATCAGGAAGGACCAATCGGGAGCCTAATACTTATGAGAAGTCAAGGAGGGTGTAGTGCTTTAGTTAGTTAGTGTTTACTTATAAGAGCTGAGCAAGTGCAGGGCTTTAGAAAGAGAATAGAGTGATTAATTTGAGAGTTTGAACAGTTCTAAGGGAAAAAGTGAAGAGCAGACTTTGTGGAGCCTGGAATTGTTTAAACCTGTTTAGGCGGTGCTGCCCGACGCTGCTCAGTGCGTAAAACCGCACAAAAAGAGAGTTGTAGGGTTTTAAGAGAGAGGGATCAAGGAGTTTAGAATTGACCCAAAATGGCCAATAAAACTACAGCTTCTAGGCAGTAACCACTCCTCCAGGGACAGTGAGGCTGTTCAGTGTTAACCACTGCCACTGGTGAACACAGAGACTTCCCTTTAGCCCAAGCAAGCACTGACCTTCTAGAAACTTCCAAACAGTTCAGAACAGCAAAATCTGTAACTGAACTTTCTTAACTTTCAGAAAGTGGGAAAAAAGCAAGATTTTTTTTTTCTTTTTTGTTGTAGTTTAAAGGTAGCAGAGATACACAAGCAGCAAAATATTCACAACAGTGCAATAAATGACCCCACACTTGAGTGCTAGGCCAAAATCAGGTAAAATGCAGTTTTTAGAGAAAAAAACGATTTTAAATTAAGAGCAACACAGGAAATGCAGTAAACACGCTCTAGATGTGTACCAAGTACTGTTACTGTTACAGATATAAACTTTAGCAAGCCGGAAAATGCCAAAAAGTAGGCGGTAAAGGAGTAAAACTTAACAAAAAATCAGAAGAAAATACTTAAAATCACAAAAGTGGCTCCTTTTCTTCTCTCAGCATTTTCTCCCCTTGGTAGGTGCTTCAGCAACAACTAGCAAGCCTGGAAAGATGCCAAAACCACGAGGCAGAGGGGTTTTAAGAGAGAGAGATCAAGGAGTTTAGAATTGACCCAAAATAGCCAATAAAACTACAGCTTCTAGGTAGTAACCACTCCTCCAGGGACAGGCAGGCTGTTCAGTGTTAACCAATGCCACTGGTGAACACAGAGACTTCCCTTTAGCTCAAGCAAGCACTGGCCTTCTAGAAACTTCCAAACAGTTCAGAACAGCAAAATCTGTAACTGAACTTTCTTAACTTTCAGAAAGTGGGAAAAAAGCAAGACTTTTTTTTTCTTTTTTGTTGTAGTTTAAAGGTAGCAGAGATACACAAGCAGCAAAATATTCACAACAGTGCAATAAATGACCCCACACTTGAGTGCTTGGCCAAAATCAGGTAAAATGCAGTTTTTAGAGAAAAAAAACTATTTTAAATTAAGTGCAACACAGGAAATGCAGTAAACAGGCTCTAGATGTGTTCCAAGTACTGTTACTGTTACAGATATAAACTTTAGCATATTAGTATTGATTTTACTCAGTATAATTGGATACCCTTGTAACAGCCATAGAGTGGTTGATTGGTGACAGCATAGATACCTTGTAGTCTAAGCAGAGGGGGTACAGCTAGTAAATCTATGCCAGCCTTTCCCAGGAGTGTGTATGTGAAAATCAAATACCCAGGTTTGGGTGTGTCAGCTACTTGGAACTGGGACACTATGCTCCAAAGTGTGTCTTGTTTGGGATCTGGAGAGACAGGGAGTCCAGTCCCAGGTTTGGCATGTGTTTCTGTGTGCTCTTGGGGGAAATTGTGCTTGATGCAGAGAGCTGCATCTAAAAAATACTGTGTAAATCCATTCCTATTTTAGTGACCATCTCTCACCAGTGTCAGTGATGAGGATTGAAGCTGCTTGATTACTGGTCTGGGGTAAAGAGAAGCCATCACAGTACTTTTGAACCTTTTTTTGGAGATATGTAGTATTTTAGGTGTAATAAGGTTAGTGTGATAATTTTTACTAAGTGGAGACTTATACTGAACAGGATGGATGAAGGAGTTACACTGTAACCATGCATCTTTTGATGCTAAGAGAAATATTCAGGGAGTTGTGTTTTGTATAAGATGTGGAGTAGGTTAATAATATCAGTAAGAGAGAGGTTAGAGTGAGATATTATATCATGGTGGGAAGGGAGAGTCTAGGGTATTCAATGTTTTAAAGAAGAGCATCTTTAGATGGGGATGATTAGAGAACAGGCATTGTCAGTTATAGAAATAAGGAAATGTAAGAGGATGTTATTGGTTGAATAGGTTTTGGTGGAGGAAGTTATTTTAGATGGCTAGTATAGTTTTATAGGTGGGTTACAGTATCGTAGTTTGGTGATGTAAGAGGTTGCTATTGGTTAGGTGGGTTTTGGCAGAAGAAAAGATGTTGTGAATTGGTAGTATGTTTGTTAGGTTG